>NC_047111.1:104875939-105070939 GCF_902500255.1 Thalassophryne amazonica | reverse complement strand
TTGCATGTCGGGCCGGACCCGACCGCGGGGGGGTCGTGACAGGAAAAACACCTCCGTTGGAAACCTTAACGGGCAAGTTGGAACATGCCCAGCTGTTAAACAATTTCTCAGTTACTCACTTGTTGAAAGCCATCAAAAGCCGCCTGAATATTATAAATGGTTTTCAACACGGAGGTGTTTTTCCTGTCGTGGCGCACACAGATTCACCGAGTCGTCACAGAAACGACTCGACGAATTTGCGTGCACGTCTTTCATTACAAAATGTCCTTAAACAGTGGAATGTCCTCATAAAGTCCTCATGCCGGCCTGTTCTGAATCTTCTCTGTTCTTTTACAACGTCTTGGGTGAATTAAGCCTTAAATTAGAATGTTTTCAGGTCGAAACAGGCCGACGACGGTGCCTGGAAGCGCTGCGCGATGTCCCGCTCCGTGGGAAATCCTTACAGCGACAGAAACACCCCATAATCTCTCATCAGCCGTTAAACTTTTCACCGAAAACCAGCTTAATTTCTCGAATAGTGTCCACTCGGATATTCAATCAATCAATCAATCAACATTTATTTATAAAGCGCTTTACAGCACCGACTGGTGTCCAAAGTGCTTAACATTAAAAACACAAATTTACAAAATAAAACACATATAAAATAAAATTTTAAAACAACACATAAAAAAAGAACATAAAAATAACAGAACATGTCACCTCCCCACTAAGTGTTAAAAGCCAGTTTAAATAAATAAGTCTTTAACTTAGATTTAAAAAGTGCTAGGTCAGGAATAGTACGTAACTCAAGAGGTAGCTCATTCCACAGTCTGGGGCCAGCTACCGCGAAAGCATGATCACCCCAGCGTTTATATCTTGACCTTGGAACATCTAAGTAAAGCTGGCCAGACGCCCTTAACGTCCTACTGTAGGTGCGCAAAGTTAAAATTTCAGACAAGTAGGGAGGTGCAAGGCCATAAATAGCTTTAAAAACAAACATTAAAATTTTAAAATCAATTCTAAAACGAACTGGAAGCCAGTGGAGTGAGTATAGGATGGGCGCAATATGCTCACGTCTAGAAGTGTTTGTCAAAAGACGAGCAGCAGCATTCTGCACCAACTGGAGACGCACAAGAGATGACTGATTAATGCCCGCATAAAGTGCATTACAATAATCAAGTCTGGAGCTGATGAAAGCATGAATGGCCGTCTCAAGATCACGTCTACTGAGAAAGTGCTTTATTTTAGCCAAGAGGCGAAGTTGGAAAAAACTAGCTTGACAACAGAATTTATCTGTTGATCGAACCTCAAACAGCTGTCAAATATCACTCCCAAATTCTTGACAGCTGGTTTTACATAGTTAGCCAAAGCACCAAAATTTGGTGTTACCACATTTGGTATGCCAGTGCGCTCAAACACCATGATCTCAGTTTTACCATCATTCAGGTAAAGGAAGTTTCGGGACAGCCACTGCTTTACATCACGAATACAATTAAATAATGATGACAAAGCATCACTCCCATTAGTCCTCACAGGCAGATAGATTTGCAGATCATCTACATAACAATGAAAGGACAAATTGTGCTGGGTTATAATTGACCCCAATGGCAGAATGTACAAAGAAAATAGAATCGGCCCAAGGACAGATCCCTGCGGCACTCCACAGCACAGAGGAGCAGTTGATGAGGAAAGGTCCCCAATCATGACAGAAAAGCTCCTTTCAGCCAAATATGATCTAAACCACTCAAGTGCAGTACCATGAATGCCAATAAAATGTTCCAACCGGGAAACAAGTACTGTGTGATCCACAGTATCAAGGCTGCTGTGAGGTCCAACAGAACCAGCACAGCAGGATTCCCTGCATCCACCGACAGAGTAATATCATTATGAACTTTTAAAAGTGCTGACTCAGTGCTGTGTCGCGATCTAAACCCAGACTGGAATTTTTCAAGGATGAGATTGTCTTCTAAAAATGATTGTAACTGTAAAAGACAACCTTTTCTAAAACCTTAGATAGAAATGGCAGATGAGACATAGGTCTAAAATTGGATAAAACTGATGAGTCCAGGTGAGGTTTTTTAAGAAGAGGTCAAACCACAGCATGTTTAAAAGCAGCTGGAACAGACCCTGATCTAAGACAAGCATTGATAAAAGTTAGGAGACCCGCCCCAACAGTATTAAAAACCTCCTTCAGCACCTTAGCTGGAACAACATCAAAAGGACAACTTGTAGATTTTATGTGTTTTACAACATCAGCGAGAGATGCAAAAGAAATGGGCTCAAACTGTTCGAGCACAGCAGAATGTGCACGAGGAGCAGACAACTCAACATTACAGTTCTGATCAGCGTTCTGTCTGACTGATGAAACCTTATCAATAAAAAACTGAAGAAATTCCTCACAGGTCCAGAAAAAATGTTGATAAAGCAACGCGCTGTCCGCAGCAGCTATTCAGACAAAGAGATTCCGACGGGCGGGGTGGAGCACTCTTCACTCAAGGCCTGCCCACAGGCGAATGACCTCACCGACACGCGTGAAACTCACGCATGCGCACGAGGGTTCAAGCTTGTCTGACGTAAAAACATATGAATCAAATCCATTTTTTTTTTTTTTAAATAAAAAGGACCGCTTTTTTCATCACAGACCTCGTATATATATATAGTGAGAGAGAGAGCGAGAGAGAGAGACTAAATTTGGTTTTCTCCTGTTCTTTGCTATATACCTCTTCAATATGTTATTAATAAACAGTGGTGGGCACAGCTAACTAAAAAAATTAGCTTCGATAACAGATAATCAGCTAACTGAAAAGTTATCTTTTATAACGCTAAACCGATAAAACATCCAAAAATGTATCCAAAGCTGCAGATAACACTCTGATGATTTCTTGTTTTCACACTATTAACAGTTCCCTGCTTCACCTGTACATGTCAGAGATGGCACAAATAGCTGTGGAAACGTGTGTACACCAGCCAGAATTTTTGCGTGAAGGACTGCACATCTCCAACCTCAAGTCACTTTTGATACATCTGCACGTGGACATGGAGACGGGCGTACACCAGTTTTTGTGCATACTATGCATGCTTTGTACATGAGGGCCCACGTCTTCTTTTTCTGTCAAGTTTATTGGCAATTTGTAAACCGACACAGTCCATTGCTGCCACCAACTGTTTGGGTGTGGAGCATTAATGGAGTCTGATGTCCTTACCGGGTCACTGCAAACAGAAAGCTTCAAGAACAAAATTAATAAATAAATAATGGTGTGAACCATTTACCATTATTTTAAATAAACAATTGTGTTCTGGATCATAAAAAAAAAAAAAAAATTCTGGTGTCATTTCCGTTCTTAGCAAAATACCAAAGATTCATGAACTGGTTCAAAGTCTTGCTTTCATTTTATTTTAATATATACTGGTTCCACTGTGGTGACCCCCTTTTTTTTTTTGCTCCTATATATAATGGATGGTAAGGAGTCCAACATAGAGAAATATTGGATGAAGGGGATACAATGCTGATGTGATTTTTGGCTGGACTGAGAAACTATACAAAGTCTTTTTTTTATGGAAGTCCAAAGACAGTGCACAGCATCACTGGACTACACGTCACAATTTGGACTTTAGCAGCAGTGGAACGCCAAAATGTAAGTCCCTTTTCTGTTGTTTATAAATTAATAAAATGTCAAATGACAAGGATCTATTTTAACCGTTATATAAAACAAATAATGAATGTTTTTACATTCTTTCAGTGGAACAAATACTTAATTTTGTGAAAGCTGGAACAAACCATTCAATGAGGCAAAACCGAGTTGAATGGTTTGTTCCAGCTTTCACCTCATGAAATATTCGTACCATTGAACTCATAAACATTTATTATTTGTATATTATTTTCTTGCTCTGTGAGAGAATCTCAGGAACACATTCACAAATTCTTTGCACACATTAACATATATCAGTTTGCACAAAAAACGCATAACACATTTCTTACTTTCACATAAAGTTCAGATTTATTTTTGTAGACTGTGCCACTTGCTGCCTTTGGGTTGAGTTTGTGCCGGTACGTGCAGCCATGGGTTTGGAGTGATGTCAGTCGTGTCCTGAATGGTGTCCACTGTGTGCCTGGATGTGGGCAAGACGCCTGAGCTTTGAAACAAAAAGACATTTCTCTTCCAGTTTTGTGGCATTCCTGTTGAGAGAGACGCTTGCACTCGAATCCACTGGAACAATGATGTGAGAGGCTTTCTCTAAATGCTCAGGACACCTTTTCAGGAGTAGTACGCTATGTGGTTTTTCCTGCCCTGCAGCCTGCAGCTTGATGCAACATTGACTTGACACACTGAATATTGACTGAGCTGAGTTGCAGTCTGCTGACGGCGAGCTGAGTCGACCATCTTATAAGGACAAAACTGGAGTGTAATGATGTTACATAACTGTCTAAACGCACCAGCTTAAAGCAGGCGATTGGTTTTGTGACTAAAAAACATCTGTGCATTTTCTTAGTTATTGTGTGTTGTTTTGCAGTGTGTGGGGTGCCCTCACAGATAACTACATCTCCACCTGGGACAGCCCCAACTCAGAGGGACTCAACGGAAATCTTTCTGATCAGGAGGTAGGATCCTTTTGTTTTTCTGTGCACCTCAGATAGCAACAGAAATATGGAGAAACCATGTTTGATTATTTCTAAGTAAGGTCTGGGATTCATACAGTACTTGAAAATTTGCATGTGTGCAGGGGTGGTGGCCAAGTGGTTAATGCGCTTGGTTTCAGTTCAGAAGGTTCCGGGTTCAAATCCCACCCCTGCCACATTTCTCCATGTAATGTGGAGTTGCGTCAGGAAGGGCATCCGGCGTAAAACTTGTGCCAATTCAACATGCAGATCCACCTTGGATTTGCTGTGGCGACCCCAAGTGCAAAACAAGGGAGCAGCCGAAGGGACTTACTTTTACAGTACCTTGCGGTAGAAAAAGGTAAACTGCCGCAGAAATTTTGTCCAAAAAAGAGAAACACGATTGATACACTGGCCATAACAAAGATTTTCTGTAGCATCCCTGTTGTGGAAGAAAAAAACACTTTAACTCTCCCGATGGTCTTTTGGTAATTTATTCAAGGGTGAAGTCCCCCACTGGTCCTACACAGTACAAAAATCTGTGGTGGGAGAGCAAAAGGCAAAGCCTGCCCCCACCATCAGCACATTTAAGCCCCGGGAGCGCAACCCGCCCCAGGAGGTGTGGTTAATACAGACACTGAGCTCTGAGAGGCAGAATGTTACTAGTTTCAGTTGAAAGCAAAATAACTACCATCTTCAACATAAGTCGTGGCCAAGCATGCAAGATTGTTCCACGCAGACAAAGCACAGTTTAGCTGTCGTTTTATATGAGGGCATGAAAATTGAGTATTATGAAACACAGGCATTTGTAAGATTTCCTAAGCATCTGTAACATTTCCTCTACACCCCATAATTTTTTTCTTTATTGTTCAAATAAAGAATTAACTAGATTATGTTACTACAACCCCAATTCCAATGAAGTTAGGACGTTGTGTGAAATGTAAATAAAAACAGAACACGATTTGCAAATCCTCTTCAACCTATATTCAATTGAATACACCACAAAGACAAGATATTTAATGTTCAAACTGATCAACTTTATTGTTTTTGTGCAAATATTTTCTCATTTTGAAATAGATGCCTGCAACACATTTCAAAAAAGCTGGGACAGTAGTATGTTTACCACTGTGTTAAATCACTTTTCCTTCTAACAACACTCAATAAGCGTTGAACATAGGTTGAAGAGGATTTGCAAATCATTGTATTTTGTTTTATTTACATTTTACACAACGTCCCAACTTCACTGGAACTGGGGTTGTAATATGATCTGAATTCACCTTGTCTGGTGAATTTTGAATTAGGATATTGACCCCATGTAGGTTGAAACACAGTGACAAGGCTCCAGACAAGATGCTTTTTGACCTTCAAACAGCAAAGTTAAGGGCCCCTTCACACATTTTGCGAAGTTTGCTCAACATCTGGTTGATTACGGTGAAACAGTGTGAAACAGTTTGAAATTAGCGCACCATGAAAGATCGTGCTGACGGGCAGGTGTGCACAAACTCAGTGCGAGAGTTCGTGCACGTGCCGATGTCTTTTGAGCAGGAATAGTGCCAGGTGCAGCATGTGGCGCTGCTTATGTGGAAGAAATAAAAACCAGCTGGTACGTGTGGAACCACATTGTGCTGCTTATTTGGAATAAATAAAAACAATAAAAAACCAGCCGGTACCTGTGGGACCACATTGCGCCTGGAATAATAAAAAAAAAAAAAGAGAGAAAAAAAAACACACCACCCAGGACGCGAACTCGCGCCTTTCAAAAGCTCTGATTCCCAGTCAGCAACTTTACCCCAGAGCTACAGAGCTGTTCTTTGAAAGCTGCGTGAAGCTGCATCATATCAGGAAGGACATGGAAGTATTCCAAAAAAATTATAATCCCACACATATAAAAACACTGCATTTATCAAGCGAGCAATACAAATCTGATCCGTTCAGTTCCTCTGTAGATGACCCATGATCACAGACATACAGTCATGAAATGACATGAATGAGAAGCAGTGTGCTCTGATGTCCACAACTACCAGTCCGGTGCGTCCAGTCGGCTGCGCGTGTGTCCTGCCTGACACGCATGTCTTGTGGACGACGCACCACAGTACAGACACCGTGTCATGTGCGACAGAGCTCACGTGGGTGACGTGACGGTCAGATCACCCGCTGCGTGTTCTGATCTGATGGTCCGTTTCATCCTGGCAGGCTGTCAGTGTCTGCTCCATGCACACGCTCACTGGCTGCAGCTTGTTGCCACCGCGATATATGTTTTTATTTATGGCCACGTAAATACAGCAATCAGACACACGCGCCTCACAGTGGACAGTTGGTAGTCCATGTCTGTCCAAACACAGTAGGTGTTGTGTAACTGGAATGGATCACCACAGCTGCTTCTGTCATAGCCACACCTCCTGTCAGTTCTCTGAGCACACAGTCGTGTGAAATGTAGACAAATTTCAAATAGTTCTAGCAACAGGTGTACGAGGCGGTGGAGGCAGGACGACATTACACAGTTTGAACATGATTCCTGTGTCATGCACACTAAGTGTGCACTTCGTCCAAACTTCACACTATGTGTGAAGGGGCCCTCAACAGCATCGGCATCATGGAGGAGAAGAAAAGGCGGTAGACCTTCAGGTGCAACTGAAAGTGGCAAAAAAAAAAAAGATGTCAAATTGAAACAGAAAAAAGAATTGCAAATTGAAATTAAAAATATGAAATTATTTTAGTAAATGCAAAAACATGTTTGTATTTTCTACATTTTTTGATGTGTTGATTGATCGTACAGTAGGTGTGAGGATGATTCGGTCAAAAATGTTTGAGTCTGATGTTTGATATCACATTCTATAGATCCACGAAAAAGAGGAAGAGGAGATGAATGAGAAGAATGACAACGCTAACTGCCTGAATGAAGAGCCTCTAATCACAGCTGATCAGGTTTGTGTGAGTTAAGTACCTTTCACACCGGAGGCTTTGGAAGCATCAGAGGTGTCACGAACGGTCTAAAAAGCATTATTTCAATGAGACGTGTTGCTTTTTAGAGGCGTCAGACGCGTCGTGTCAAAAGCCGAGCTAAACCGACGCTTCTGATGGGATCGCGCATTGCTGCTTGTCGACAGGCTGACGTGGTCAAAGTTAAACCCAATCCAACTTTCGCCGCTTTGAACTGTGACGTAGCTTCGCCCTGTCCAATAGGAACGACACGTTGGGCCAAAACACGGAAGACTAGTGGCAGAAACCACTGATCTCTACAAAACGGAAATGTTGTGAAAGTGTAGGAACACGGACCCACAACAGGGGCGCAAATGAACGGACAATGAAGGAAGTCAAATAACAACACTTTACTGTTGTGAAAAAACACAACCAACACGGCGAATGTGAAATTTAACAGTCAGTCAATTACAAGGGTGACGTGTGGGCAGGCTCAAAGATAAGAGACGTCCGTCCAAAGCAGAACCGGAACCACACAATTTCCTCCGCCACCGAACCCCGGGAATACTGGAGCCGCCAAGTCCCGAACACCCAGGTGGCCACTGCCTCCGCTTGTCAGATCTGGTACTGCTGGCGAGGAACAAAAACAGTTAGATGTGGGTGCGTGTGCACCCAGCAACACGTATGGTGGGAATGCCACCTCCACCTCTCGTCGAAAAAGAAACAGAATATCTGCTGTCCAACACACACAAGCAATAGATATTCCTGTCAGAGAATCAACACAGTCAGCTGAGATCGTTACCTCCTTGGTAGAGCGATATCTCGGCAGAGAAGTGGAGATGACGTCTTGCAGATATACCGCTGCGGATCAGATGATTGGTAACAGCTGTCGTAGGTGACAGCTGTCACCCCGGCTGCTCCTGTGAGATGGCAGCGCCCTCTGGTGCCTGGAGCCCGCACTCCAGGCAGGGTGCCCTCTGGTGGTGGTGGGCCAGCAGTACCTCCTCTTCAGCGGCCCACACAACAGGACCCGCCCCTCAACGGGCGCCTCCTGGCGCCCGACCAGGCTTGTCCGGGTGGCGGCGGTAGAAATCGGCCAGGAGGGCCGGGTCCAGGATGAAGCTCCTCTTCACCCAGGAGCGTTCTTCGGGGCCGTACCCCTCCCAGTCCACCAAATACTGGAAGCCCCGGCCCATCCTTCGGACATCCAAAGCCGGCGCACAGTCCAAGCCGGCTCGCCATCGATGATCCGGGCAGGAGGTGGAGCCGGACCCGGAGTACAGAGGGGTGAAGTGTGATGTGGCTTAAGTCGGGACACATGGAAAACGGGATGGATCCGCAGTGAGGCCGGAAGCTGAAGCCTCACTGCGGCTGGACTGATGACCTTGAGGATCTTAAACGGACCGATATACCGATCCTGCAATTTAGGGGAGACCACTTGGAGGGGAATGTCCTTAGTTGACAACCACACTTCCTGCCCTGGCCGATACGTAGGGGCCGGGGTCCGCCGACGGTCTGCATGGGCCTTCGTCCTCATCCGGGCCCTCAGCAAAGCAGAACGGGCGGCACGCCACACCCGTGGCACTTCCGCAGGTGGGCCTGGACCGAGGGCACACCGACCTCTCCCTCAACCACCGGAAACAAAGGAGGCTGGTACCCCAGACACACCTCGAAAGGGGAGAGGCCGGTGGCTGACGACACCTGGCTGTTATGGGCATACTCGATCCAGGCCAAATGAGTACTCCAGGCCGCCGGGTGCGCGGCCGTCACGCAACGCAGGGCCTGTTCCACCTCCTGATTGGCCCGTTCTGCTTGCCCGTTGGTCTGGGGATGATACCCGGATGAGAGACTCACCGTGGCCCCCAGTTCCCGGCAGAAGCTCCTCCAGACTTGCGAGGAGAACTGGGGACCGCGATCGGAGACAATGTCTGTTGGAATCCCATGCAGCCGGACGACGTGGTGGACCAGGAGGTCCGCTGTCTCCTGGGCCGTCGGGAGCTTCGGGAGGGCCACGAAGTGGGCCGCCTTGGAGAATCGGTCCACTATCGTGAGGATGATGGTGTTGCCCTGGGACGGCGGGAGGCCCGTGACAAAATCCAGGCCGATGTGGGACCAGGGGCGATGAGGCACGGGCAGCGGCTGGAGCAGTCCCGAAGCCCTGCGATGATCAGCCTTGCCCCTGGCGCAGGTGGTGCAGGCCTGGATATAATCCCGGACGTCGGCCTCTAGGGACGCCCACCCGAAGCGCTGCCGGACAACTGCCACGGTTCTTCGCACCCCTGGATGACAGGAGAGCTTGGAGCCGTGACAGAAGTCCAGGACTGCAGCCCTAGCCTCTGGTGGGACGTAGAGTCTGTTCTTCGGCCCAGTTCCGGGGTCCGGGCTTCGTGCCAGGGCCTCCCGGACGGTTCTCTCTACGTCCCAGGTGAGGGTGGCCACGATAGTGGACTCCGGGATGATGGGTTCCGGTGGATCCGACAACTCCGCTTTGACTTCATCTTCATGTACCCGGGACAAGGCATCCGATCTCTGGTTTTTGGTCCCGGGACGGTAGGTGATCCGGAAGTCAAAACGGCTGAAGAACAGTGACCAGCGAGCTTGCCTGGGGTTCAGCCGCTTGGCGGTCCTGATATACTCCAGGTTCCGGTGGTCAGTGAAAACCGTGAATGGCACGGACGTTCCCTCCAACAGATGTCTCCACTCTTCAAGAGCCTCTTTCACCGCAAGGAGTTCTCGATTGCCGACGTCATAGTTCCGTTCGGCCGGGGTCAACCTGCGGGAAAAATAGGCACACGGGTGAAGGACCTTATCGGTCTTCCTGCTCTGGGAAAGCACAGCTCCTATCCCTGAGTCCGAGGCGTCCACTTCAACCACTAACTGGCGACTAGGATTGGGCTGCACCAGAACGGGTGCAGACGAGAAGCGCCGTTTCAACTCCTTGAATGCGGCATCGCAACGATCCGACCAGGTGAAGGAGACTTTTGGTGAGGTCAGGGCTGTCAGGGGGCTAACTACCTGACTGTAGCCCTTAATGAACCTCCTGTAGAAATTATCAAAGCCGAGGAACTGTTGCAGCTTCCTACGGCTGGTGGGTTGGGGCCAGTCTCTCACCGCCGCGACCTTGGCCGGATCAGGAGCAACGGAGTTAGGGGAGATGATAAACCCCAGGAAGGACAAAGAAGTGCGGTGGAACTCGCACTTCTCACCCTTCACAAACAGCCGGTTCTCCAACAACCGCTGCAGGACCTGACGTACATGCCGGACATGAGTCTCAGGATCCGGAGAAAAGATGAGTATATCGTCCAGATATACGAAGACGAATCGGTGCAGGAAATCCCGCAAGACATCATTAACCAATGCTTGGAACGTCGCGGGGGCGTTTGTAAGACCGAACGGCATGACCAGGTACTCAAAATGACCTAAGGGGGTGTTAAATGCCGTCTTCCACTCGTCTCCCTTCCGGATCCGAACCAGGTGATACGCATTTCTAAGATCTAGCTTAGTGAACATTTGGGCTCCATGCAGGGGCGTGAATACTGAATCCAATAAGGGCAATGGGTATCGGTTACGAACTGTGATTTCGTTCAGCCCCCTGTAATCAATGCATGGACGTAGTCCGCCATCCTTTTTCCCCACAAAAAAGAAACCTGCACCCATCGGGGAGGTGGAATTCCGGATCAACCCGGCAGCTAGAGAGTCCCGGATGTAGGTCTCCATTGATTTGCGCTCAGGTCGTGAGAGGTTGTACAGCCTGCTGGACGGGAACTCAACGCCTGGAACCAAATCAATGGCACAATCGTACGGGCGGTGCGGGGGAAGGGTGAGCGCCAGATCCTTGCTGAACACGTCCACAAGGTCATGGTACTCCACCGGCACTGTCCCGAGATTGGGCGGGACTCTGACCTCCTCCTTAGCCTGGGAACCGGGAGGAACCGAGGAACCTAAAC
Organism: Thalassophryne amazonica; assembly: GCF_902500255.1. Taxonomy (NCBI): domain Eukaryota; kingdom Metazoa; phylum Chordata; class Actinopteri; order Batrachoidiformes; family Batrachoididae; genus Thalassophryne; species Thalassophryne amazonica. Next base: position 105,059,497 of record NC_047111.1, on the reverse strand, counting down.
ATACCCGATGGCAGGTCTCGCTCCACTGAACCACTACCCCGGATGGCCAATCGATCCGGGGATTGTGTTTTAACATCCAGGGGAACCCTAAAATCACACGGGAGGTAGCAGGAGTCACAAAAAACTCGATCTCCTCCCGGTGATTTCCTGACACCACCAGAGTTACTGGTGGTGTCTTATGTGTGATTGGAGGGAGTAGGGAGCCATCTAGTGCCCGCACCTGCACAGGCGAGGTAAGCGCCACCAGAGGGAGCCCTATCTCCCTGGCCCATCTGCTGTCTAACAGATTCCCTTCAGAGCCCGTGTCCACCAGTGCTGGGGCCTTCAGGGTTAAATCCTCATAAAGGATTGTAACTGGGAGTCGTGTGGCAATGTGGGTGTGTCCCACGTGAATGTCTCGGCCCACCCCTAGCCCAGTTTCTAGGGGCGGGCGTTGGTGTTTAACCGCTCGGGGCAGTCTCTTACCTGATGCTCTATCGAGCCACAAACAAAACACGCTCCGCGGGCCAGCCTCCTCAGTCTATCTGGTGCCCTAAATGTGGCCCTGCTCGTGTCCATAGCTTCGTCAGCAGGGGGAGCTGTAACCACACGGAGCGTAGGGGCCGTGGAGCGTGGGGAGGGCGGAACGCGGTCGGAACCGGAAGGGAGAGGGACGGCGCGTGCCCGGCCACGCCCTTCGTCTTGTTCCCGACGGCGTTCTTCTAACCGATTGTCTAATCGTATAACGAGATCAATAAGCCCGTCTAAATCCCGCGGTTCGTCCTTAGCCACCAGGAGCTCCTTCAGGACCAACGACAGTCCGTTTACGAAGGCGGCATGGAGGGCAGTGCTATTCCAGCCGGACCTCGCCGCCGCGATGCGGAAGTCGACTGCATAAGCAGCTGCGCTCCGGCGCCCCTGTCTCATTGACAGCAGCATGGCTGAAGCGGTCTCTCCTCTATTTGGGTGATCGAACACTGTTCTGAACTCCCTCACAAACCCATCATATGTCTGAAGGAGCCGTGAATTTTGCTCCCAGAGCGCTGTAGCCCAAGCGCGTGCCTTACCGCGAAGCAGATTAATCACATAAGCTACCTTACTAGCATCAGTCGCGTACATGACGGGACGTTGTGCGAAGACGAGCGAACACTGCATAAGAAAGTCCGCGCACGTCTCCACACAACCCCCGTACGGCTCTGGAGGGCTTATGTATGCTTCAGGGGAAGGTGGGAGGGGTCGTTGAACGACCTGTGGAATGTCAACGATGTGCACAGGATCGACAGGAGGGAGAGCCGCAGCAGCGCCCTGAGGGTGCGCTTCCACCTGAGCGGCGAGATCCTCCACCCTGCGGTTAAGGAGGACGTTCTGCTCGGTCATTAGATCCAACCGAGCCGTAAAGGCGGTGAGGATTCGCTGCAAGTCACCGATCATTCCTCCTGCAGACGCCTGTGCGCCCGGTTCTTCCATTGGCCGTTCAACAGCCGGTTGACGCCCCTCGGGGTCCATGACGCTGGCCGAGATATCCTGTTGTGAAAGTGTAGGAACACGGACCCACAACAGGGGCGCAAATGAACGGACAATGAAGGAAGTCAAATAACAACACTTTACTGTTGTGAAAAAACACAACCAACACGGCGAATGTGAAATTTAACAGTCAGTCAATTACAAGGGTGACGTGTGGGCAGGCTCAAAGATAAGAGACGTCCGTCCAAAGCAGAACCGGAACCACACGATTTCCTCCGCCACCGAACCCCGGGAATACTGGAGCCGCCAAGTCCCGAACACCCAGGTGGCCACTGCCTCCACTTGTCGGATCTGGTACTGCTGGCGAGGAACAAAAACAGTTAGATGTGGGTGCGTGTGCACCCAGCAACACGTATGGTGGGAATGCCACCTCCACCTCTCGTCGAAAAAAGAAACAGAATATCTGCTGTCCAACACACACAAGCAATAGATATTCCTGTCAGAGAATCAACACAGTCAGCTGAGATCGTTACCTCCTTGGTAGAGCGATATCTCGGCAGAGAAGTGGAGATGTCTTGCAGATATACCGCTGCGGATCAGATGATTGGTAACAGCTGTCGTAGGTGACAGCTGTCACCCCGGCTGCTCCTGTGAGATGGCAGCGCCCTCTGGTGCCTGGAGCCCGCACTCCAGGCAGGGTGCCCTCTGGTGGTGGTGGGCCAGCAGTACCTCCTCTTCAGCGGCCCACACAACAGGAAACATGTCACAGGACTGCTCATTTATATAGCAGTTTTCTGAAGAAAAATCCTTGCAAATGTTTTTTTTTACCTCAAAATTTCTGATTACTGTAAAAAAAAAAAGTTGAGAACACTTGTAATTAAAATAGCAAATAAATAAATGGCTCTTTAGAAACCTTTCTTTATCTGTAAATTAACTCTTCCAGAAGCGTTGCCTCTCTCCTGGGAGCACACCATTATTTTGGCGTGCTCGCAGGACAGCTCATGCATGACTTTCATTGCTCAAAATGCACTTTCATCCATTGTCAACCCCTCACTAAGTCCTCTCATGATTCTCATACATTATGAGTTACTGAGACTACAATCAGAGGAGCTCTGTCACCTCACCAACTGTTCAAAATTCAAGCGACATGTGAGCGACAGCCTGTGACTCATGCAAAGGGATGGCGCCAAAGTGACATGAAATCTTGTGAAATTCCTCGCAAATGCTGGTCGAAAGCTGTTGTGCCCCAGTGAGATACCACTCTATAAGTCTCATATGTGCAGCCGTTTTTGAATCGGCAGAGTCCAGCTGCCATTATTGTCGGCAGATTTGCTGACTGCCGATGCTGTTCACAAATCTGGAACCTCGAGTCCAAGTCAAGTTTCAAGTATTTGAGGTCAATTCGCAATTCAGGTATGAAGTCACTGGCCAAGTTTACATGACCATTATAATCAGATAATTGTAATAATCTGATCATTTACATGCACTTCAGTAATGGGAAAAACTGGGTTTACATGATTTCAGTTCATTAGTTGGATTTCTTTGGAAGTGGTGAAAGAAGAAAGGGCAACTCCTGAAGAAAAACCACAGACTGAAAAAAGAGTGCACTCACTCTCTCTCTCTGTCATTTCATTTTCATTTCATTTCAGTGGAGTAAAAAATAAAAATAAAAATTAAGATGTACATATTCTCCAGTAAATAACCATGTAAACAGGAGTTATGGGATTGAAATAATCGTAAAAAATTGTGTTGTTTGTGTAAAAATATGCTGTCCTATAAAATGTATTATATTATACATAGATAAAGTGACATTGTGGTTTAATCTCCTGTTTTGAGTTTACGGTGGTTTATTTCCATTGCTCCTTCTTTTCATGTCACAGCAGCTTACAAATCTTGCTGCTTTGTTTGCACATTTTTGTACTTTATCCAACAGGTATGGAAGTTTTTTTTTATATTGGTTATGCTCTCAAAGTCTTTTTGGGTGTTTGTGATCTGTGGGAAGTACCTGTCTCTGATGTCTTGGTGCAGCGGGCAGGTGGTTAGGAAATGCAGCTCGGTCTGCACCTTGTGCTGTGAACAGTGGGTGCACAGTCTGTCTTCTCTGGGGAAACAGGTCTGTCTGTGGCGGCTTTTCTCCATGGCGAGGCTGTGCTCACTGAGTCTGTACATGGTCAAGGATTTCCTGAGCTTTGGGTTGGTCACAGCCCTCAGGTACTCTGCCACAGAGTACTGTCTGTTTAGGGCCAAATGTCATGCCAGTATACTCTGGTTTTTCGTTGTTTTTTTTTCCCCAATGCATCACATAGTTTTCTTTTTGTTATCTTATAATTTGGTTTAGTCTAATAGGGTTTGTGTTTGGTGGCTCTGCTTGTGTTCATGTAGAGAGTCCCAGAACCAACTGGCTCAGGGGGCATCTCTCTACAATCTCTCTGTGGATCAGGGCTTTATTATGGAGCATATTGGGGTCACTATTTTTAAGGTGGTCAGAAAATTTAATTGTTCTCTTTTGAACGTTAATAATTAGTGAGTATTGTCCTAATTCTGCTCTGCATGCATTGTTCAGTGTTTTCCGTTCGACATGGAGGACAGATTTGCAGAATTCTGCATGCATAGTCTCAATTTGGTGTTTCTTTATTGTTTCTTTTTGTTATGTGTCGGACGCAGGTGGAGAACCGACCAGCGTTTGAAGGACCCAATATAAAATAAGCAGAGCACGGTACAAAGGATAACAGAATTTAATAAACATAACAGTGATGTGCAGAATTACAAACAAATAAGTGCGCGGTCTGGCGAGGTGGAAAGACGGTGCGCTCCCAGCAGCACAAACGGTCCGGAGCCAGAACAGTTCGGACCCAAGGACCCCGCTGACACCCCCCAGGTGGCCGCGACCAACCGAGTCTGTGAAAGAAGAAACCATCATGTGAGTCCACCACTCCACACACAGAGAGACCACTCAAAGGTGTACATAAACAGCAAACACTTCCTGGCTTAATCACCAATCAGCTTCCCACCCTGCAGGCATGGAACACCCAGTTCACATTCTCCACTGCAGTGGAAGCTGATTAAACGACTAACATAACAGCTCAATATAATAAGGTGTGAGGGACACCACATTTACTGACTGTACTCATGTTAGTCACAAAACCTAAAGTACCTCAGGAAGTGTGCTGACGAGCGTGAGACCTCACCCCCTCCTCTTTCACAGACCATGGCCTCAAACCTGGTACGGTCTCTGCATCCATGATGATGAGATGGTTCTCCAAACGTCGATCTCACCCGTCTGGTCACAAGGTCGAGTCTCTGGCAAATACACACTGTGTACTCCAGACTTAAATGCAACCATGCCCCAATCCATAAAGATGCACCACAGCTGTGAGTCCTGATGAGCTGCACATGACCAGCCTCAGGTGATCAGGGTGAGGTCCTGATAACTCAGCCACACAGCCACTCAGTCCTGAACGCATGCCACCTGGAAGGAAAAACAAAAGACAGAAAACAGAAGACAGAAACAAAAGGCAGCCAGGCACCCCAACCATACAACACTTTTTTCTTTATTTTGCAAAAGGCTGGGTCTTTTTTTGTCTTGGTTATGCTTCCCCCCCAGCGTGGAGGTTTGCGGTGTTGCTACATTGCGCCCAAAATATGACGTCATGGTTTTAGGAAATTTTGCTCAGATGTAATATATTTGTCTATAAACCACATAGATCACCAATAAATTTGCTCATTAGAATGCTGAAACAACACACAGGGCCATTCAAACTTTTCTGGACACACAACGGGCTCTCTGAACTTTGTGATCTGATGAAGGCTTGAGGTTTCTTCCTCAGAGGGAGCTTCTCCTTACCACTGTTGCTCTGGGGGTTGGTAAGGTTAGACCTTGCCTGTGTGAAGCGCTTTGAGGCAACTCTGTTGTGATTTGGCACTATATAAATGAAAATAAATTGAAAATTGAAAAATAAATTGAAGGATGTTACGAGGCGCGACAAGACAGCAGGTCATCCTGCTGCACATCTGAAAATGTGAGGGACACACAGATGTAAAATAATTAAATAAATCGGATTAATGGTTTACATGTACTGCAGAAATTGGAGTATTGGGGAGAAATCCAGGTGTGTTTATCCGATTTCTCATAATCAGATAATGGTTGTTATCAGATAAAGCATAACGGATTTTGCTGTTTACATGACCACATAATATTCACATAATGTCCAATAATCAGATAGCAACCGGATTTTTATGCGCATGTGAGTGGAATCACGGTTTGTGCGACTCGAGTCCAAGTCTTGTACTCCAGTCCCCATGTCTGTTGAATGCATATGTTTGCCCACACAGACTTCAATGGAATAGTAACTCGCAGGATGACTTGTGTGAGTAGAAAATTCCCATGACGTCAAGAGTTTCCAGGTTGTGCATCTTAAACCTGTACAGAGCTTCTTTTAAATCTTTTTTTCTCTGTATTTCCAAATAATAGTCGTATTTCTGCATATGTGAGATACAGACTGATGACACACTGAAGGAAAAACCAACACATTGGGCCCTAACTTCCAAAATGCACATAAATGCCATTCACAGCATCACAAGTGTTGTTGGTAATGCATATGCATTATTAGTCTGTTACGACTTTATTTAACATGTGCACTTCTATTTGTGTCAGTCTCACATTATATAAACCCTGTGCCCCCCTGGGGTCATTGGTACCCCCTCAGGAGAGCTTGGACCCCAGGTTTGGAACCACAGCTTTAAATAAAGGGTCCACTTGTGCTCATATGGGTGTGTCTTTGCAAAACTGAGGTGTGGTCAGACACAGAGCTGGCGTGTTCTTATCGTCTGAGACCAGAAAGCATTTGCACCGTAGACCAGAATAACCTGGTCTGAAGACTCCTGCAGATGTAGATGTCTTCCTAAACTCGCTGTAGTTTGAAAGGATGTCAAACTTAATTTAGATATGAATGTTTCTTGTGTCTGTCCTCATCTTCTTCCTGTCCATCCTCCTGCTTGTTTTATTCTTTCATCTCTCTTTCTACAAGGTCATTGAGGAGATAGTGGAGATGATGGAGAACTCACCGGATCCTGGTGAAACTGAGGAGGAGGATGAGGAGGAGGGCAGCCACTGCTCCTCCAGGACCAACCCATCCCTCCTGGAGGAGATCAGGCAGCTGTCACAGGCTTCCAACAACAACTGCTCCTACGAAGGTAACGACCACCGGGGCGTCCTCGCTGGCAGTTTGTCTTTCATTTCAACTTCCAGTCTGTGATTCTCTGCTTGTTCTGATCATCATTTATTACATGACATTTTCCCGTTTTAAGTCCTAATGATCTGATTGGCTGTTCAGTAACACTGACTGTTTGCCCTTTTGCATTAACTATAAATAGGCTACAAGCTAAAATCAGGTCAGGTCCAGGATCATGCACTCATGCCACATGGTGCTGCATCCACCATACCACCTGGAAGGCAACCACTCAGGCAAACAACGGGTCCATTCAATCTACGAGGGCTGTCCGTATAGGTCCTTTTTATTTTTTTCTAAAACTATATGGATTTCATTCATATGTTTTTACGTCAGACATGCTTGAACCCTCGTGCGCATGCGTGAGTTTTTCCACGCCTGTCGGTGACGTCATTCGCCTGTGAGCACTCCTTGTGGGAGGAGTCGTCCAGCCCCTCGTCGGAATTCCTTTGTCTGAGAAGTTGCTGAGAGACTGGCACTTTGTTTGATCAAAATTTTTTCTAAACCTGTGAGACACATCGAAGTGGACACGGTTCGAAAAATTAAGCTGGTCTTCAGTGAAAATTTTAACAGCTGATGAGAGATTTTGAGGTGATTCTGTCGCTTTAAGGACTTTTCACGGTGCGAGACATCACGCAGCGCTCTCAGGCGGCGTCATCAGCCTGTTTCAAGCTGAAAACCTCCACATTTCAGGCTCTATTGATCCAGGACGTCGTGAGAGAACAGAGAAGTTTCAGAAGAAGTCGGTTTCAGCATTTTATCCGGATATTCCACTGTTAAAGGAGATTTTTTTAATGAAAGACGTGCAGGCGGATTACAGCGTCGGCTCACAGCCGCCGCGACGCTCCGCCACAGGAAAAACACCTCTGTTGGAAGCCTTGAGGACAAGTTGGAACATGTCCAGCTGCTAAACAATTTCTCATATACTCACTCCACTGAAAGCCATCAAAAGCCGCCTGGATTTTACAAATGGTTATCAACACGGAGGTGTTTTTCCTGTGTCGCCGCGCCGCGTCGGCTGCGTCCCGACGCGCGGACCCGTCCGCACGTCTTTCATTAAAAAAATCTCCTTTAACAGTGGAATATCCGGATAAAATGCTGAAACCGACTTCTTCTGAAACTTCTCTGTTCTCTCACGACGTCCTGGATCAATAGAGCCTGAAATGTGGAGGTTTTAAGCTTGAAACAGGCTGATGACGCTGCCTGAGAGCGCAGCGCAACGTCTCGCACCGTGAAAAGTCCTTAAAGCGACAGTATCACCTCAAAATCTCTCATCAGCTGTTAAAATTTTCACTGAAAACCAGCTTAATTTTTCGAACCGTGTCCACTTCGATGTGTCTCACAGGTTTAGAAAAAATTTTGATCAAACAAAGCGCCAGTCTCTCAGCAACTTCTCAGACAAAGGAATTCCGACGAGGGGCTGGACGACTCCTCCCACAAGGAGTGCTCACAGGCGAATGACGTCACCGACAGCCATGGAAAAACTCACGCATGCGCACGAGGGTGCAAGCATGTCTGACGTAAAAACATATGAATGAAATCCATATAGTTTTTGAAAAAAATAAAAAGGACCTATACTTTACGGACAGCCCTCGTATATATTAAAAGCCAAGTGGCCCTTGTGTGTGTGTGTGTGTGTGTGTGTGAGAAAGAGAGACTTCAATCACGGAGAAATTGCCGTTTGGTATGTTTATGTATTTTGGGTCAAGGCTGAATGCCACGAAAACAAAGTTGACAGGACTCATATTTTTGGAGAAATTAGGGATATTTGGTAACAACAGTGAACAATGAACATTGATATCACCTCTGAACAAAGAAGATATCTAAAACATGGCATCAACTAAATGTGCCAATGTGCAATTTCAGTTAAAATCATTATAGAAACTTTGCATAATTTATTACTACCCTTGAAAAATGTCACCTACCTATTTTATAAACACTACCCAATATAGAACCCATGGATCCCCACGGGCAACGCACTACTTCAGTTTAATTCAAGACTTTATTGTCACTGTGCTGCAAAGCAAAAACAATGAAAACAGGCTAATACGAAGTGTAACAAAAACAAAAACTCCAGGGTTTATTTAGAGGGAGCTCGAGCACTGTTCTGGTATTTAACACCTCGGGAATAGAAGCTGTTTAACAAGGTCTTATAACATCTACCAGAGGAGCCAACAACAAATAGGGGTCATGAGTCAGTGTTACTGTTCATCTTTGAGCTTTCATCAAAATTAATTACCGTATTTTTCGAACTATAAGTCGCACTGGAGTATAAGTCGCACCAGCCACTTTATCCATTATAAAGAAAAATAAACCATAAATAAGTCGCACTGGACATACAGGTATGTTAACTTAACATGAAAAGTTCACATGATAATATTGTGACGGCTACCGTTTTCGGATGCATATTTCACCAGTCGTAACTTGTAATCTGCAGAGTATGATTTTCTTTTTGGTGGCATTTTTTCGGGCCTTCTCCGTTGTCTTGTTATCAGTAATGTTGAAATTTTTATTTTTCTATGGTAGTCAGAAGTCGCAGGAACAGTCACACAAGCCTTGAGTGCCCTCTTGTGAGCTGCATTTTACCTACGGATATGTTTGTATTTTGCAGACCACATTGCGAGCCGAACAATAACCCGCAGCATCGCTGAACGGTTCTTTTCTAACATATTACCCGCTGTGGACCATAGTACACACCAGGTGTCAGCTGCCGATGTTCGTGCAGCACCTACCTGTGCAGCTCATGACCTCCCCGTGGTGTTGACGCCAGCTCCTTCCAAGTGCAGACGCTAATCCTCCGCCATCGCTCACCCAGTGCTCCCATGCAGCTCTCAGTGTCAACTTAAACACTCTGCTCACACTGATATCCAAGGGTTGAAGCTGTTTGTTAGCCCTCCCGGAATAACAGCAAGCACCGTGTTCGTCTGCTTCACACGCTGTTTCACAATCATTGTCTGGGTGAGGTGAGGAATACGCGTCCAATGTTCTGTTCTCTGATTAGTTATCGCGACCAGCGTGACCTATAGGGCAGCCGCCATACTACAGTAACCAGTAATTTATCCAGTCTGTTACATGATCGTAATCTGGCTTGGGCTGAAGCCAGAAAAACAAACACTGAGAAGGACTGGCTCAAGTTTAGACAATTACGGAATTAATGTACAGTTGCAATTACAAATGCTAAAGCAGATCACTTCCTCACTCAAACGACACAAAACCTTCATAACCCAATGAAGTTTTGGAAGACAATTAAATTTATTAATCAAACTAATAAATACGCTGAGCTCCCATCTTGTATTGTAACAGACACTCAAAAAAATTCTGATAAAGCAGAAATGTTGGACTGTTTTAACAAACACTTTGTAGCGTCTGGTTCCTTGTTTGATTCACTTCATAGTACTCACAGAAACTTAGTAGACTTAAGTGTAGATTCTCATGTTGCTATAACTCATCCTTTTAGTTTCGCCCCTTTCACAGTCAGTGAGGTGCATAAAGCCCTCAAACTCTTAAACATCTCAACATCTTCAGGACCTGACAACCTTGAGCCCTATTTCCTAAAAATAGCAGCTGACTTTATAGCCTCACCTTTAACTCACCTCTTCATCCTCATTCTGGCCACAAATGAAATTCCATCAATTTGGAAATCGGCTTTTGTTCTTCCTCTGTTAAAAGGTGGTGAGCCAACACTTTTGAATAATTACAGACCAATATCCAAATGATCTGCCTTGGTCAAACTACTGGAGTCACTCATCAGTATTCAAGTTAAAGAATTTCTTTCTGACAATAACATCTTATCTGATTTTCAGTCTGGTTTCAGGAAGCAACATAGCACAACCACTACTGCCTTAAAAGTAGTCACTGACATCATTACCACCCTGGACAATAAACATCATTGTGCAGCCCTGTTCATAGATCTCACAAAAGCTTTTGATACAGTTGATCATACGTTATTGGAACATAGGCTCACTGCATGCAGATTTTCAAATCAGACAGTAAAATGGTTTCATAACTACCTCTCAGGCCGGACTCAGTGTGTGAAGATAGATGGATTCACATCACAAACACTCACCATCACCAAGGGAGTACCACAGGGATCAGTATTAGGACCTTTACTTTTCATTCTCTACATTAATAACATAAATCAGAATATCCTAAATGCACATTCACATTTTTACGCTGACGACACAATTATCTACAGCTCTGCACACTCACCTGCACAAGCCATCACTCATTTACAATCAGCTTTCAACATTATTCAAAATAATCTTCTTAATCTAAAACTTATCCTAAACTCAGACAAAACAAAAGTCATGTTGTTTTCAAACACGAAATCCAACTTTCAAATCCTGCCACAAATCACCACCTTGCAGGGAATTCAAATAGAATTTGTTAAACAATACAAATATCTTGGAATTTGGATTGACAATACACTTTCATTTGCACATCATATTAATCTGCTTGTAAATCGATTCAGAATCAGGTTGGGTTTCTTTTTTCAAATTCGGACTTGTCTGTCCTTTGAGGCCCAGAGGAGGCTTGTTGCTGCCACTTTTATGCCAATGTTGGACTATGGCGATGCATTGTACATGCACTCATCAGCTCAGAGTCTGAGAGCTCTTGATGCTGTCTGTCATGGAGCTCTGAGGTTCATCACTGGCCTCAGAGCTCTTACACATCACTGTATTCTTTATGCTCATGTTGGTTGGTCCTCCTTGGCATTTCGTAAGCTTTGGCATCTGTATTTACTCATCTGTAAATGTTTACTTGGTCAGCTTCCTGGTTACGTACGGATGTATATTTCTCGGAAATGTATTGGTTCCTATCATCTTCGTTCTGCCGACCATTTTTTATTGTCAATTCCAAAGGTCCGGTCAGAGCTGGGAAAGAAGGGCTTTCAGTTTGCTGCACCCTCTGCATGGGACCTTTTGCAGAATGACCTAAAACTGAGGGAGCTGGTCTCCTTAGAATATTTTAAAGGACTTTTAAATGACAGAGATGCTGGCACATTGACATGTAGTTGTTTTAACTGATTTTTTTTTAATTATATTGTAAAAATGTGTGTTGTTTTTGAACTTTTATACTGAAACTTTTCCATTGGCTGGTAATTGTTTATTCTGTATGTGTGGTGGAATGCTGAAATTGACACGTAATCTTGCTGCCTGTCTTGGCCAGGACGCTCTTGTAAAAGAGATTTTTAATCTCAATGAGTCTCTTTTCCTGGTCAAATAAAAGTTTAATAAAAAAAAAAAAATGGATTGCATTTCCGTTTCCGGTGGCCATTTTAAAACATAGAGCGACTCTGTCACGTAAAATTGTTTTATTACGGTAAATTAATTGAGAATCTACTGGTATATTTTTCATTTATAAGTCGCTCTGGAGTATAGGTCGCACCCCCAGCCAAAACATGTAAAAAAGTGCAACTTATAGTCCGAAAAATATGGTACTTGCTGTCCTACTGTGAATCTGGCAGCACGTGACATTGTGTGCACACACACGTGTGATGTGACGTTTGACACTAGAAAATGGGGCTTGAGTGTGCAGCGGTTATGCACAATCTAATGCTAACAAAAACCCCTTGCCTCTATGGAAGCTAGTCAAGTGTTTCAGCTGATTATTCGTTCCATCTTGAAGTCAGTGTGAGTGACAGCAGCCCCGTCGGTCCTGCAGGCCTGAGTCTGATGCCCAGTTCAGCGCTGGTCACGTTGTTGCATCGGGTGGAGGCCGCCATCCGCGAGTACTCAGAGGAGCTGGTGAGCCAGCTGGCCCGGCGTGACGAACTGGAGTTTGAGAAAGAGGTGAAGAACACATTCATCACAGCCCTGATGGAGGTGCAGAACAGGCAGAAGGAGCAGCGAGAAAGCAGCAAACACCGCCGCCGAGACAAGGCCCTGAGCCTGCAGGGGACCGCGACCATCATAGGAGGGAATATGAGCTCCACAACACGCACGGAGAAGACAGGGAGCATGCCCGTCAAGGTAGAAGTCTCACATGTAATCACCTTTTATTTGTTTTTAGAGTCCATGCATGCTTTAGTTTATCCACTTCCACTCCAGGATATGTGATGTTATATAACAGCTGACTTGATCCTTGTTATTTGATTGGTGGGTTGTATGTCACATGACATGGATTATTCATACCATTTGCCATTGTGTTTCATTGACCATGCAGTAGTTATTTTTTAGCGCTATTACATGCCCCAACCACTGCATGCGCTCACACTACCTGGGTGCATTTAGCTAAACATGAGTGCAGTTTGTTTTGCTGACAGACAGTGATTTGAAGGAGCTAATTGACAGTGCTAATTCCTCTAACACACACACACACACACACACACACACACAAAACCAAATCCATGAGGCATGACGAGCTGTTAGGATGAAAAGCTGAAAAGCTGGGAAAATTTCTGACGTGATTTTTCACCGGACTGAGGAACTACACATTCTTTTTTTTTTTTTTTTTTTTGGAAGCCCACAAAGTCAGTGCACGACATCACAGACTACAACATATCGTCGCAATTTTGGACTCCTATTTAAAGTTTGTGTTGGACTGTTGATGTCAAAGCACCAGTGAGGAGCACCAAAATGTAATTAATAAAATATCAAATGACAAGGATCTATTTTAGCCGTTAGATCAAACAAATAATGAATGTTTTTTTCATTCTTTCAGTGGAACAAATATTTAATTCGGTGAAAGCTGGAATGTATCATTCAACTCGGCTTTACCTTGTTGAATGGTTTGTTCCAGCTTTCACCTCATGAAATATCCGTACCATTGAACTCATAAACATTCATTATTTGTATATCATTTCACCCATATTAAAGGATAAATTCATGTTTTAACAACACTGCTCATATTCATACTTTGAGTTCTACGTTCTCTTTGCTGATTACTTCATATGTAAGAAATCTCATTTTTAACAAATCAGTTTAAAAAACATTGAATGAGTGTGAACAAGGTAGCTGTCTCACTACGGTGGCTGGGAAGTGCAAAAACACTTACTCACGGCAGAACACTTTTGCACAAAGTCCTGAAACAAATTTACAAAGTCCCAAAACAAATTTACACATGACAGTTTGTGACAGAAGGGTAATGTCTGTCATTTGGTACATTCCCCTTCCGTCACAATCTGTCATTTCTAAATTTGTTTCAGGACTTGGTAAATTTGTTTTGGGACTTCTTGTGAAAGTGTTGGTAAAAGTGTTTTTGCACTTCCCAGCCACCGTAGTCTCACAACTCTAAACAAGTCTGTGATCATTAAAGCTTTATTTAATTTTATAAACACTTACAACACACAGTCAGACTAATTAGTATTTGGACAGTGACACCATTTTTGTAATATATATACACACACACACACACACACACACACACACACACACACACACACACACACACACAACCCCTGGCAAAAATTATGGAATCACCGGCCTCGGAGGATGTTCATTCAGTTGTTTAATTTTGTAGAAAAAAAAGCAGATCACAGACATGACACAAAACTAAAGTCACTTCAAATGGCAACTTTCTGGCTTTAAGAAACACTATAAGAAATCAGGAAAAAAAAATTGTGGCAGTCAGTAACGGTTACTTTTTTAGACCAAGCAGAGGAAAAAAATATGGACTCACTCAATTCTGAGGAAAAAATTATGGAATCATGAAAAACAAAAGAACGCTCCAACACATCACTAGTATTTTGTTGCACCACCTCTGGCTTTTATAACAGCTTGCAGTCTCTGAGGCATGGACTTAATGAGTGACAAACAGTACTCTTCATCAATCTGGCTCCAACTTTCTCTGATTGCTGTTGCCAGATCAGCTTTGCAGGTTGGAGCCTTGTCATGGACCATTTTCTTCAACTTCCAAAGATTTTCAATTGGATTAAGATCCGGACTATTTGCAGGCCATGACATTGACCCTATGTGTCTTTTTGCAAGGAATGTTTTCACAGTTTTTGCTCTATGGCAAGATGCATTATCATCTTGAAAAATGATTTCATCATCCCCAAACATCCTTTCAATTGATGGGATAAGAAAAGTGTCCAAAATATCAACGTAAACTTGTGCATTTATTGATGATGTAATGACAGCCATCTCCCCAGTGCCTTTACCTGACATGCAGCCCCATATCATCAATGACTGTGGAAACATGTTCTCTTCAGGCAGTCATCTTTATAAATCTCATTGGAACGGCACCAAACAAAAGTTCCAGCATCATCACCTTGCCCAATGCAGATTCGAGATTCATCACTGAATATGACTTTCATCCAGTCATCCACAGTCCACGATTGCTTTTCCTTAGCCCATTGTAACCTTGTTTTTTTCTGTTTAGGTGTTAATGATGGCTTTCATTTAGCTTTTCTGCATGTAAATCCCATTTCCTTTAGGTGGTTTCTTACAGTTTGGTCACAGACATTGACTCCAGTTTCCTCCCATTCGTTCCTCATTTGTTTTGTTGTGCATTTTTGATTTTTGAGACATATTGCTTTAAGTTTTCTGTCTTGACGCTTTGATGTCTTCCTTGGTCTACCAGTATGTTTGCCTTTAACAACCTTCCCATGTTGTTTGTATTTGGTCCAGAGTTTAGACACAGCTGACTGTGAACAACCAACATCTTTTGCAACATTGCGTGATGATTTACCCTCTTTTAAGAGTTTGATAATCCTCTCCTTTGTTTCAATTGACATCTCTCGTGTTGGAGCCATGATTCATGTCAGTCCACTTGGTGCAACAGCTCTCCAAGGTGTGATCACTCCTTTTTAGATGCAGACTAACGAGCAGATCTGATTTGATGCAGGTGTTAGTTTTGGGGATGAAAATTTACAGGGTGATTCCATAATTTTTTCCTCAGAATTGAGTGAGTCCATTTTTTTTTCCCTCTGCTTGGTCTAAAAAAGTAACCGTTACTGACTGCCACAATTATTTTTCCTGATTTCTTATAGTGTTTCTTAAAGCCAGGAAGTTGCCATTTGAAATGACTTTAGTTTTGTGTCATGTCTGTGATCTGCTTGTTTTCTACAATATTAAACAACTGAATGAACATCCTCTGAGGCCGGTGATTCCATAATTTTTGCCAGGGGTTGTATATTCAGTCCCTCCAGTTTTTAATACTTATGTAATTTGACGAATCAAATACTGTATTTTCAGAATATAATTTTCACCAGAGTGCGAGTCAAAGCTGTCAAAAAAAAAAAAAAAAAAAAAAAGCGGACAAAAACACATAAATCGCACTAGAATACGTAAGTCACATAGATTCTCAAAACATATTTCACAAGAATTAAAGAAATAACATTTTGTAACAAGTTGGAAAGACTATTCGGTCATACACTAGCCTATAAAACATAGGCTACGTCATTGGTATTTAGTTTTGTTGTTTCCACTGTATTGGAAATATATTGAACAGTGATTTTTTTTTTTTTACATTACACCCATATTGTTGATATACGAGTTGCTTTGGAATACAAGGCACAAGACCTCTGAAGCTGGTTTAAAACCAAACGATGTATAGTCCTGAAAATCTGGTATAAGGATTATTGTTGCTATAAATTGTCACTTTTACAGCCAGTTTTCTTTATAGGAGTCAGGTGATGGATACATGAACATTCCCCCCGGAGCTGAGCAGACTCGCAGCCACCTTGGCCCCACCCACTTTCTGCTCAGGGCGATACAGGGTAGACGCTGAGAACACTCCATCTCAACTCCTGATATTTTGGAGTAATTCACATGCTTGAACCCCGACTTGCATGATGCCTGCACCAGTCTTCCTCCATCCAAGTACAAGGCAGCGCAGTCTGTGTGCTTTTAACGTGTGCCATCAATGTGAAGGCACGCCCACTTTGATTTCACTGCAACTCTGCATCAGGATTTATGCAATTATTACTTTAAAACAAGTCACAGTGACAGTAAAACTGTGTTTCACACTGTTATATGAACTTTGCAATTAATCTGTGGTTCATATGTGTACTGAACCCTTGGGGGCAGGGGGTGGGTGGTCTGTGCAGATTACAGATCAATTATGATCCATCCATCCAGTTCAAATTTAGGTTAAAGTTTCCCATGTGCCTATATTCCTACTGTAAGCATTTGCGGAGCTCAGTGTCCACCTTCAGGTGTATAAAGAGTGAGACAGTGAGGAATAAGAGAGTGCCCTGCAACACAAGGGCCGCGCTTCAGCAGTAATGATACCGATTGGACCTAATGTCTGTGACAGCTGCACGATCAATATAACAAAGTATTTTGGAAAAAATACACCAAGCTGGCCATAATAATTATATAGCCTTTATTGTCATTGTACATACATACAATGAAAATTTGTCCTCTGCATTTAACACATCCTAATTACATGTAGATACAATCCAACCACTCGGAGCAGCAGTGGGCAGCCACAGTCTGGTGCCCGGGGACCAACTCCAGATGTACAAATGCTGCATTGGTCAGGGGCAGAGAAAGGAGCAGACCCTAAATAAGCATGTTTGATTGTAGGAGGAAAGCGGAGTGTCCGGAGGAAACCCACGCAGACACGTGGAGAACATGCAAACTCCACACAGAAAGGACGGGAAGCGATCCCACAACCTTCTTTCTATGAGGCATCATTGCTAACCACTAATCTACCGTGCCGCCATAGATCTTCAGGCTTCATTGTTCTGCCAATATGCAGATGATTACAAATAAGAATGATTTTGTTGGCCCTTTTGAGGCATGATTTGTAAAAATATTTGACTTTGACTAAAGTTGTAAAACTTGTATCCTTTAATTATGCAGCAGTATACCTGTGTTTTGCTTGTTTTGTTATATGGTCAATCTGTCCAGTGTAAGAAAGGTGAAACCACGAGTTCTCCCTTTTCCATCCCAGCAACTGACTGTTAGTGTAATGGATCTCAAGTCCATTAGCTTCTAAAGTCTCTTCCAGGAAAGATCCTGAAGTGGAAGTGACCCATCATCTACATACAATAACATCACAGACAGCCTACGATAATGGATTATTTCCTCTCAGTGCAAAAGCAGAAATGTTTTTTATCAGGTGGCTGCTGTCTCCTTCAGGTTGCATTACTGAAGGAATATCGATGATGCAATGCAGTAAAGCACACTGAGTGCCAGCATGATGTCATATTTCTTGTTTTTGAGCTGCTGAAGTGCCAAAAGATTTCCATTCGCATCTCTTTGTTTCCCAAAATCAACACTTTGCCACTTTGGCAAGAGCAGCTGGAGCAGGTACTAAAGCCAAGCACCTCACCAGGACCCAGCAGTGTCTCAGATCTACCTGCTCCCTTGAGCTGCTCTCGAACATAAAGCACACATGTGAAATAAAGTTGATTTGTGGTGAAACGGGGCTGTCGTGTTCAGAAACGAGGGGTGCTGTTCAATGTCTTTAGAAAGCTTGCCATTTACGCCCAGACTTGCAGATTTCCAGAAAAAAAATAAAAATCTGTAAAGAACGGCACTTTATTGGCTTCAGATTGACGAAGCTGCCATATATCTGCCATAATCTGTCATATGATGTGACAAACACCCTCAGGGGGATGTGAGACAAAGTCACTGTCAAGGTTTGACACATCATTTGGGAGGTCATGTACATTGCCAGAATTTGATGGTGACTTTATCCGGCCTCTGTCCTCAGCTAATGTCAGTTTTGTCCATTTATCCCCTACATGGTATTAATGGACAGGATTTACATTTTCCAAAAGTCAATGCAAGACATCCAGAACAGGGTAGGAGTCTGGCACGAGCCAAAAAGTAAGTGCTTCTTTTTGTTAAAATGTGCTTGAGCAAGACATTGCACAGTGAAATTGCTCAGCCTTGAGGCATCGGGCTCCTCAGGCTAATGTCATGAAATGCCATAAAGACTCATAAATGTCATAAAGCTCTACGGAAAGCAAAAAAAAATAGATGTTGCAGGCCAACAAGTTACAGTCAGGCCGTTGTGGCAGGCCAGTGATATTTTTGTTTGCGTTTTTGTGATACAGACTTTCATATGTTCTCGACTCATTCAGTAATCTAAATGTCAGTGTTTTGATTTGATCAATTTGGGGTCAATGGTGCAAAGTGCAACTTTTGTCTATTTTTTATGGTGGAGTTGAACAACGTAGGATTTTCATGAAAAAAAGAGAATAAATTTAAACATCTTGTCTTTAAGTTTTTTTGGTTGTTTTGGTGGCTTCCCTCACTTGTCTGCTCAGTCACTCAGGTTTTGAGAGCTGCTGACTCCAGACAGATGTATGACAGAGGACCACACGGTTTGTGTTTCTTTATGACTGATGTAAATGAAAGCCAAGATATACTCAGTGACTTGGAAATGTTTACATATCCATCCCCTGACTTGTCTGAAGAAAACCGGCTGTAAAACTGATTTAAAAAAAAAAAAAAAAAAAAAAAGTCCTCACCGCTGAATTAATTCTAAAGTCTACAAGGACAAGGATTATTTTATCTCAACTACATTGTGGTGATGTGCAAAGGCACAATTACAAAAATTGTGACCCCGTCTAAATACTTATGGACCTAACTGTATTTATACAGGTGTTTGGGATGTTGTATAGATGTTCTGTGGGTAGATGTCTTTAATATAGTGTAGGTACAAATATGTGGACCTATCAAAGTTAAGATGGAAGACTTGAGGCATGTTTGACAGTGGAGTCAGTGTGAATCAAAGCAGTGTTTTCTAAATGTGTGTGTGTGTTTGTCCGTCCGTCCTTCACAGCGTTTCAGCATGGAGGGATTGTCCAACATCCTGCAGACGGGCATCAGACAGACATTTGGAAGCACAGTGAATGAGAAACAGGTAAGGTCAAAGGTCAAACCTTAATGGCAAATCTGTAAAGGAGATATTTTTAATACATGTAATACCTAAATATGATTGTGTTTACAAACATCCACAATGACTGAAAATGTGCTGCATTTGAGGACATGCTAAACATTGCTTCTGTTCATTCAAAATATACTGTGGTTGATGGAAACCTGCTGCTTCAATCAAACAGAAGCATCCATGAGACGTTATTGAAAAATTCAGTACATTTGATATGATTATGTTAACCAGCTGGCCTCTCCAAGTCGTCCACAAAAATGTTCCTTTAATTGTTTTCAGTGTTACAAGCAAATTATTACTTTTTAGGTAATACTGTGCATGAGCTCAGGTTGCTGAGGTAGTTAGGTAGGGTAAGCACTGCATCAGTAAAGATGTGGACACCTTGTTGGGGATGGAGAAACAATGCAATTCATTGCCTCATGGAAATAAGATCTTTGACCCCAGTGACCTTGATATTCACCCATATGATTGACCTTAGTCAGGGTGCCAAATTTGATCCCAGTCTTGTTTAAAATCAAGTTTGATGGAAAGCTGACAAAGGACCTGTGAGGAGTGTCTGAACAAACAAACAAATATTAGTCAAATTATAGTACGATACATTTCTTCTGTGTGTAGGGTGTCACATTGATATGATGATGTACACATACATACACACGTGTGTTTTGTCATACATGTAGAAATTAACACACAATCTTTTATTTTATTTATTTGTCATTAAATCTGAATCTTTGATGTCATTAAGGCATTAATTTGTATCCCTTGTGAGATCTTAAAGGTCCTCTGAAAATCAAGCAAAATGTTCTAAAATGTACAAATGTGAAAGAGTATAAACAGCCTGCTGGCACTGATGCACTGCACAGTTGAGGTTGTACACAGGAATTGTGTGTGATGTGAAGTATTACTGTGCACTGAAAAAAATATTCATCACTGACACTGTACGTTAAAGGAATCAGGATGAAGCTGTGGGGGTATGACTGTTAAATAACAGTTGTCGAATCTTGCGTCTTTTTTAGTATCTAAACACAGTAATTCCATACGAAAAGAAAGGAACCCCTCCATCGGTCGACGACCTGCAGATGCTCACAAAAAGTAAGAAGCCAGTCAGAGACAAATAACACTGGTTTGAAATGTGTTTTCCCACAGTGAGCATGTATATGTGTTCCATACAGTTCTTTATGCCATGAAGGAGGACAGTGAGAAGGTGCCGACATTACTGACTGACTACATATTAAAAGGTAACAACTTCCACCTTAGCTTCTGTCTGTACTAATCACGTGGTACACGTCAAGGTTGTCCCCTCCCCTCTTTACTTTTTTATTTATTTATTTATTTTGCTTTAGCAACAGAGCCACGATTAATAAGTCTCAGAATCTCTTCCTTGTTCCAGGGTGTGACTCGTGGGAGTACAGAACATATGGTTGCTCTGTATGCAGATGATTTACTTTTATATGTCAAAAATTCAACTAGCCATTTAACTATCTATTATGGCAGTATGCCAAAGTTTTGGCTATTTTTCTGGATGTAGGCTTAACATTCAAAAAAGTGAATGCTTGCCTATAAATGTAGCTGCACAGTGTCTTAGACAAAGTGATCTTTCTTTCCATCTGACTCATTCTGGTTTTAAGTATTTGGGAGTGACTGTAACTCGTTTACCTCAGGCTCTGCGGTCAACAATTTTTACTCCATTATTGTCCAATATAAGGGCAGCTTTTCAAAGATAGGGTATCTCTTTTAGGTAGGATTAATATAATGAAAATGAATGTTTTACCCATGTTTTTATACCTATTTCAGTGTATTCCTTTGTTCTTACCCAAAACCTTTTTTTAACTCTATCGAGCAAATGATTTCCTCATTTATATGGGAAGGTAAAACTCCAACAGTATGTAAATCAGTATGACAAAAAATGTCGGCTCAGTGGAGGTCTGTCTTTACCTAATTTGATGTTTTATTGCTGGGCAGCTAACATTTAAAAATACATTTACTGGTTAAAAGATTTTGATACAACTTCGTGTCAGAAGTTCAGACATGTTCATCTACTTCTCTCCCAGCCTTATTATTTTTGTCTCTCGCTGTGTCGGTACACAGATAGTCCTGTTGTACTTGCTTCTCTTAAAATATGGTATCAATTTCGACATCACTTCAAATGCTTCTGCTCTTGGCCCTTTATGTAATAATCACCTGTTTCCTCCCTCCTTCTTAGACACTGCATTTTATCGATGAGGTAAGAAGGCCATTAAAAGTTTCTGTGACCTTTTTAAGGGTAATACCTTACTTAATTTTAGAGACATGTCTTCTTTATACGGCTTGCTCTCATCTCATTTATTTCGTTTTTTTTTTTTTCCCAAAAATTAGACACTGTGCATCTACTGTTTTTCTAGAGATCCCTACTCAGCCCCCTAAACATCCTTGGGAGGACCTCTTTGAACTTATGCCCTATAAGAAAGCTCTTGTATTGCGGATATATATTCTTTTTCTCTCAATGGACAATCATCCACTCAATAAAATTATCTGTAATTGGGAACAAGAGTTGGGTCTGGAATTTGGCAAAGGTTTCTGGGATAAAGCATTTGACAGAATTCGTATGTCATCATCTTGTGCAGGACTTTCCCTAATTCAACTTAAAGTAGTACACAGGCTGCATTTGTCAAAGTCCAAATTATCCAAATATATCCCAATGTTTCTGATCTATGTGATAGATGTAACTCCCCTCCTTGTGATTTAAGTTGTATGTTTTTTTTTCTTTGCTCCAAACTTCAACCATATTGGATTTTGTATTTTGATGTTATCTGTCATGTTCTTGGAGTCAGGATGGAGCCCTGTCCGCTGATCACTATTTTTGTGTGTGTGTGTGTGTGTGTCTGTGTATATATAGAACCGCTGAGTGGATCCTTGTCATTTGATTGGTGCTTTGTATATCACGTGACATGGATTATTCTACCATTTGTGTTGCATTGCATTTAGAGTGCAATTTGGTTCCAATTAGCGTGCATATTTGGTTCCATACATTTGCAAACCCTGCCCACTAGTGCAGGCAGCGTTTAGCTAAACATGCAGATTTTGTTTTGCTGACGGACAACGATTTGGAGGAGCTAATTGATGGTGCCAATTCTCCAAACACACACACAAAACAAATCCACTGCACTGTAAGCCATCTGGAGGCATGAAGAGCTGTTAGGAGGAAGTTAGAATGAAAAGCTGGACTAATTTCTGATGTTTTTTTTTTTTTTTTTTTTGCTTATTTTTGGACTCTTATAAAGTTCGTGTTGGGTTGTTGATGTCAGAGCAGCAGTGATGCACCAAAGCTGGACACATTTCTGACGTGATTTTTCGCTGGAGTGAGGAGGTACACAGTCTTTTTTTTTTTTTCGGAAGTATACAAAGTCAGTGCAGTGATACACCAAAATATAAGTCCTTTTTCTGTTGTTTCTAAATTAATAATATAAATGACAAGGATCTATTTTAGCTATTATATAAAACAAATTCGGTGAAAGCTGGAACATACCATTCAGTTCGGCTTCGCCTTGTTGAATGGTATGTTCCAGCTTTCACCTCATGAAATATTTGTACCACTAAACTCATAAACATTCATTATTTGACATAACATAAAAGACACCTGTCCACACACTCAATCAATCACACTCCAGCCTATCCACCATGGCCAACTGTAGACCTGCACAAGGCTGGGATGGACTACAGGACAACAGGCAAGCAGCTTGGTAGAAGACAACAACTGTTATGATTATTTATTAGAAAGTGGAAGAAACACAAGATGACTGTCAATGTTCCTCAGTCTAGAACTGCATGCAAGATCTTGTCTTATGGGATAAGAATCATTCTAAGAAAGCCCAGAACTACACAGGAGGACCTGGTCAATGACCTGAAGAGAGCTGGAACCACAGTCACAAAGATTACATTAGTAACACAATATGCTGTCATTGTTTAAAATCCTACAAGGCAGCACAGTCCCTCTGCTCAAGCCAGCACATGTCCAGGCCCCCTTTGAAGTTCACCAGTGACCACCTGGATGATCCAGAGGAGGCATGGGAGAAGGTCATGTGGTCAGATGAGACCAAAATAGAATTTTTTGGAATCAATTCCACTCACTGTGTTTGGAGGATGAGAACAACCCCAAGAAAACCATCCCAACCGTGAAGCATGGGGGTGGACACATAATTGTTTGGGGGTGCTTTTATGCAAAGGGGACAGGACGACTGCACTGTATTGAAGGGAGGATGGATGGGGTCATGTATCGCAAGATTTTGGCAAACAACCTTTTTCCCTCAGTAAGAGCATTGATGATGGGTCATGGCTGGGTCTTCCAGCATGCCAGTGACCCCAAACACACAGCCAGGACAACTAAGGAGGGGCTCCGTAAGAAGCATTTCAAGGTCCTGGAGTGGCCTGGCCAGTCTCCAGACCTGAACTCAATAGAAAATCTTTGGAGGGAGCTGAAACTCCAAACCTGAAAGATCTGAAGAAGATCTGTATGGAGGAGTGGACCAAAATCCCTGCTGCAGTGTGTTAACTTGGTCAAGAACTATAGGAAACATCTGATCTCTGTAATTGCAAACAAAGGTTTCTGTACCAAATATTAAGGTCTGTTTTTCTATTTTATCAAATAGTTATTTCATGCAATAAAATGAAATTTAAGTATTTAAAAATCATACAATGTGATTTTCTTTTTCTTTTTTTAAATTTTTAGATTCTGTCTCTCACAGTACCTACGATAAAAATTACAGACCTCTCCATTCTTTGTAAGCAGGAAAAATTGCAAAATCAACAGTGGATCAAAAACCTATTTTCCCCACTGTGTGTGTGTGTGTGTGTGTGTGTGTGTGTATATACGAGGGCTGTCAATAAAGTAACGGTCTTTCATTTCAACTTCCAGTCTGTGATTCTCTGCTTGTTCTGATCATCATTTATTACATGACATTTTCCTGTTTTAAGTCCTAATGATCTGATTGGCTGTTCAGTAACACTGACTGTTTGCTCTTTTGCATTAACTATAAATAGGCTACAAGCTAAAATCAGGTCAGGTCCAGGATCATGCACTCATGCCACATGGTGCTGCATCCACCATACCACCTGGAAGGCAACCACTCAGGCAAACAACGGGTCCATTCAATCTACGAGGGCTGTCCGTAAAGTATGGGTCCTTTTTATTTTTTTCAAAAACTATATGGATTTCATTCATATGTTTTTACGTCAGACATGCTTGAACCCTCGTGCGCATGCGTGAGTTTTTCCACGCCTGTCGGTGACGTCATTCGCCTGTGAGCACTCCTTGTGGGAGGAGTCGTCCAGCCCCTCGTCGGAATTCCTTTGTCTGAGAAGTTGCTGAGAGACTGGCGCTTTGTTTGATCAAATTTTTTCTAAACCTGTGAGACACATCGAAGTGGACACGGTTCGAAAAATTAAGCTGGTTTTCAGTGAAACTTTTAACGGCTGATGAGAGATTTTGAGGTGATTCTGTCGCTTTAAGGACTTTTCACGGTGCGAGACGTCGTGCAGCGCTCTCAGGCAGCGTCATCAGCCTGTTTCAAGCTGAAAACCTCCACATTTCAAGCTCTATTGATCCAGGACGTCGTGAGAGAACAGAGAAGTTTCAGAAGAAGTCGGTTTCAGCATTTTATCCGGATATTCCACTGTTAAAGGAGATTTTTTTAATGAAAGACGTGCGGACGGGTCTGCGCGTCGGGACGCAGCCGACGCGGTGCGGCGGCACAGGAAAAACACCTCCGTGTTGATAACCATTTGTAAAATCCAGGCGGCTTTTGATGGCTTTCAGTGGAGTGAGTATATGAGAAATTGTTTAACAGGCAGGACATGTTCCAACTTGTCCTTAAGGCTTTCAACAGAGGTGTTTTTTCCTGTGGCGGAGCGTCGCGGCGGCTGTGTCCCGACGCGCGGACTCGTCCGCACATCTTTCATTAAAAAAATCTCCTTTAACAGTGGAATATCCGGATAAAATGCTGAAACCGACTTCTTCTGAAACTTCTCTGTTCTCTCACGACGTCCTGGATCAATAGAGCCTGAAATGTGGAGGTTTTCAGCTTGAACAGGCTGATGACGCCGCCTGAGAGCGCTGAGCGACGTCTCCCACCGTGAAAAGTCCTTAAAGCGACAGAATCACCTCAAAATCTCTCATCAGCCGTTAAAATTTTCACTGAAAACCAGCTTAATTTTTCGAACCGTGTCCACTTCGATGTGTCTCACAGGTTTAGAAAACATTTTGATCAAACAAAGTGCCAGTCTCTCAGCAACTTCTCAGACAAAGGAATTCCGACGAGGGGCTGGACGACTCCTCCCACAAGAAGTGCTCACAGGCGAATGACGTCACCGACAGGCGTGGAAAAACTCACGCATGCGCACGAGGGTTCAAGCATGTCTGACGTAAAAACATATGAATGAAATCCATATAGTTTTTGAAAAAAATAAAACGGACCGTTACTTTATTGACAGCCCTCGTATATATATATATATATATATATATATATATATATATATATATATATATATACACAACCCCAATTCTAATGAAGTTGGGTTGTTGTGTAAAATGTAAATAAAAACAGAATACAATGATTTGCAAATCCTCTCAACCTATATTCAATTGAATACACCACAAAGACAAGATATTTAATGTTCAA
The DNA here is from genome assembly GCF_902500255.1 of Thalassophryne amazonica. NCBI lineage: Eukaryota > Metazoa > Chordata > Actinopteri > Batrachoidiformes > Batrachoididae > Thalassophryne > Thalassophryne amazonica. The sequence continues at coordinate 105,033,387 of NC_047111.1, read as the reverse complement.
ACTGATAAAGTTTATTGTTTTTGTGCAAATATTTGCTCATTTTGAAATGGATGTCTGCAACATGTTTCAAAAAAGCTGTGACAGTGGTATGTTTACCACTGTGTTACATCACCTTTCCTTCTAACAACACTCAATCAGCGTTTGGGAACTGAGGACACTAATTGTTGAAGCTTTGTAGGTGGAAATCTTTCCCATTCTTGCTTGATGTACGACTTATATTTTGCGCCTCATAATGCGCCACACATTTTCAATGGGTGACAGGTCTGGACTGCAGGCAGGCCAGTCTAGTACCCGCACTCTTTTACTACGAAGCCACACTGTTGTAACACGTGCAGAATGTAGCATGGCATTGTCTTGCTGAAATAAGCAGGGACGTCCCTGAAAAAGACGTTGCTTGGATGGCAGCATGTGTTGCTCCAAAACCTGGATGTACCTTTCAGTATTGATGGTGCCATCACAGATGTGTAAGTTACCCATGCCATGGGCACTAACACACCCCCATACCATCACAGATGCCGGCTTTTGAACTTTGCTCTGGTAACAATCTGGATGGTCTTTTTCCTCTTTTTTCCGGAGGACATGACGTCCATGATTTCCAAAAACAATTTGAAATGTGCACTCATCAGACCACAGCACACTTTTCCACTTTACGTCTGTCCATTTCAAATGAGCTCAGGCCCAGAGAAGGTGGCGGCGTTTCTGGATGTTGTTGATGTATGACTTTCGCTTTGCATGGTAGAGTTTTAACTTGCACTTGCAGATGTAGTGATGAACTGTGTTAACTGACAATGGTTTTCTGAAGTGTCCCTGAGCTCACACGGTAAGATCCTTTTACACAATGATCTGAGTTTTTAATGCAGTGCCACCTGAGGGATCGAAGGTCACGGGCATTCAATGTTGGTTTTTGGCCTTGCCGCTTAGAAAGTTCTCCAGATTCTCTGAATATTCTTTGTGGTGTATTCAACTGAATATAGGTTGAAGAGGATTTGCAAATCATTGTATTCTGTTTTTATTTACATTTCACACAATGTCCCGACTTCACTGGAACTGGGATTGTGTATATATATATATATATATATATATATATAATATGGTAAAATTATTGCACAGGATAAATGACACAGTTGTCCATGTAATAAAGCACAAAAGGTGGCAGAAGGTGGTTGTAGTGCTATAAACATTTTGAGGTATTATACAGCCTGACTGCAGTTGGAATAAATGACCTGCAGAGGCATTCTGTTTTGCATCGAGGGTGCAGCATTCTATTACTGAAGGAGCCGCTTCAGGCTCTCACAGTCTCATGTAAGGGATGAGTGAAGTTGTCCATAATTGATGTCAGTTTAGCTAACATTTTCCTCTCACCTACCACCTCTATGGGGTCCATAGTACATTCCAAAGTTTTTTCAGGCATTCCCAATCATTGCACCATGCATTTTTGACCATGCACCATATTTCTTTAAGGACCTCTTCACACATAACATGAAATTGGGCAAAAGAAACATAACCCGGCCAAAAATATGCGAACAAAAAAACGAAATGGGGAACCGCGAAATGTTCCACCTGCTGTCGGGAAGGGCACATGGTCAGACAGGTGTGCATGATACTGCGGCGATGGTTTTGTGCATGAACACAGTGCAAGCACCTGGAACATGTGGCACCAGATTGCGTCACTGCTGTGAGGAAAAAAACACACACACCAAAAAAACAACCCCACACTGCAATTTCTAATATTTAATCTCTCTTATTGAGTGAACAATACAAGTATGATCCTTCTGTTCTTCTGTATATGACCCTTGGTCATTGACGTTAAGTCATGAAATGACATGAATGAAGCAGTGCACTCTTATCATGTCCACATCTACTGGCCCCACGTGTCCAGCGAGCGGCATGCCGAAGGACACTGGGTCATGTGGACCATAGCTCATGTGGGTGACGTGACATTCAGATCGCCAGCTGAGTGTACACATGATTAGGTGGTCCTTTTCACCTGGCACAGCCTGCCAATGTGTGTGCTGAAATGGTTGCTCTAGCCTGTTGCAAAGGCACTATATGTTTTTATGTATTTCCATGTTCAAACAGCAAGCACACGCATGCACTTCAAAGTGGACAGTTGTAATGTCATGTCTGTCATAACACGGTACGTGTTCTCCAGCTGCTGTTTGCAGACACGCCCACCTGTTCGATCAGCACACAGAATAAAGTGTCACTCTCTGTTTCTGTGTTCTGTGATTATTTTAGTTATTTAAGTAATTATGTATGTAGCTATTGTAGTATTTATTTCTATACTTGTCCTGACTGTGTTCTCTGGGTTTTTAATTTTACATGTCATGTGCACTAAACCGTCATTTTCAGCTGCCAGCGATCAGCTGAGAGGCACCCTGCTGCGCTGTGCGCGCTCAGATGTGGCTGGCCAATCCCCATGTGATCTTGTATGTACATAATTACCAGCATGTCATGCAAGTGTGCTTCCCCCCTGCACACCACGTGTTGAGTTTGAGGCGACTCTGATTTTTCACAAGTGGCATGCAATTCCTCCTTCATGCGCCAGTTGGCTTCAATCGTGTTATGTGTGAAGGTGCCTTAAGATAGGGCCTTGGGAGTTGCATTATTTGTTGTTGTTTTTTAATTATCTTCCTCCTTTTTCTCTAGTGTTGTGTCCTACCTAAAGGGTCCCCAGGCTAGGGGCAAAGTCTGTGCTGGAAAATTCCCTTCCCAAGGGTTTTTCCAACCTGGCAGCCCTCCTGGCCCCTGGCCCAAGCTGCATGACCCCAGCCCTCCTTCATGGATCCTCACCATCGACATTATCATACTCACCTCGATGACGCCTGCCTTTTGCTGAGCTCACCTCCTCCCGTCCTGCATATCCAGCTCAGGCCAAACAACAAACAGCATCTGACCACAGGTGGGCAGGCCGCCACCCACTTCTAATGACCTTCATGAAGCATGATACGCTTTTAACGACCTCAACAACACACTGGTACAGGGATATAATTTTAATACAGCTTTCAGTGTCTTTATTTCTTTCATTTCACAAACACAGTTTTAATGTTGCCAGTTTTTTAAAGTCATTAACGCACTTCATATCCAGTTTTTTTTTTCTCTCTCTCTGTTCATTGGTCCACGACAAAACACTGTAACATAAAGAAAAAAGACATTGCGCCAATGTTACCATTTCCATTAATTGTTTGAGGTGGAATATCACATGAATACAAAAGCCATGCACCTTCTTCTGCCAACTTAGTACTGTAGCTCCATGAGAATGAAAAACACAACAATTACAGGTGCAGCGCATCAGGAAGCTTCTCTGTTTTTGTTTATTTTTTTGCATTTTGCTTTGAGTCTAATTATATGCCGTAAACTCTGTTGCTGACTTTCTTGATTTTTCTGAGCAGGAGGATACTCCTCATCCCCCCCCCCCCCCCCCCCCCCCCCCGATCCCTGTGCAGCTGTGTGGAGGTTTGTCACTGAGTTTTCCTCTGATATTTCCTGGTGACACCAAATTGTGTCATTTAAAGCCGTGCATATGACCATATTTATAATTCTTTTTGCGCCACGCAGGTGAATGTTCATTGCTAATTGCAGATAATAAAAATAAACATTCTACCCTAACAGCCTGTGTATTTGTTCCTTCTTTTGACTCTGTGTTATGGTTTTAGTGGAAATTAACATTATCGCAGGTTAATTATTGGGACACTGACAAACAAGCTCATTTCAAGCTACAAAACCGCATATATTGAGTCAGAGAGAAAAAAAATCCTTTCCACAGGTTTGTGTGAAAGAGTGACTGTGTTATTTAAGTTTCAGAAGGTAACTGTCATTAAAAATTTAGAAAATCTCGGAGTAATTGAATTTGGAAATTATGTGCAGAAATGCTCTTTTTTCTGTCTCACAGACCCCATTTACTCCATAACTCACTCATCCATCTCCACTTCTGCACTTTTTCTTTCAAGGTTAAGTTCATACAAAATACTATCATTAGGGTTATGTGGAGGTATGACTACTATTTGAGTTTTGGAATATTACTGCTATGAAACAATCAGAAAGCAATGGTTTACATTGCTGATTTAGTACGTTTCTGTGTGGAAACTCTCTCCATAGAAAAGAATGTTTGGAATATTCTGCAATAATTCCAATATATCCCCAAAAATGCTGTTCACATGCACAGACAGAAGCTGTGTCCTAATTCGGGGTCTGCACCCTTCTAAGGTCTGTGTCCCACAAAACTCTTCAGGCTTCAGCCCACAGCAGAGGCCGGAACAAAGCACAAATGAGGCAGTCTAGCCCACTTTACATTTTGCACTTGCATCATTGCATTTTTCCACCCCCACTTCTTGTCGCCTGGCAACAATGACAGCTGCCAAGCAGTCAGCTTCAGTGGGCTCAAATGTAGCTGACCCAGAAGAAGTTGCAGTTCCCTTGACCGGCCACTTGAAGCTGGATCCAAAAGGGAGCAGACTACCATTCAAGTCCATATTAAAATGTTAAACTTTGGAGCAGAAATAAACATGTTTACAGCCTGGTACAAAAAACAGTTTTGGGGGGTGAATTTTAATAAGGGGCAGTGAAATATAATAAGCTCTCTAGTGCAGCAGATAACTGAAACAGTCTTTCAAATGGTGATACAAGCACCACACTTGGCACAAACACTCCTCAGCCATTCTTCTAGAAAAAAACATCTAGCCACATGAATTTCCAATAGGTGGCAAGGTAGGGGTCAATGACTATTTAGATGGGTGTCAAATTTAAAAAATGCTCAAATCATATTGAAAACTACACCATATCATTTTTCTGATCATAAAGATTCCAAAAAGGTACACGTTGGACTATCTGTGAGTTCTATGGAGTTATGGGGTAAAAAAAAAAAAAAAAAGGTGATAGTGGTCAATTTCACTTGGATAGGGTTCAAAAGTTAAATTTTCTCCATTTTAGATAAAAAGTGAGGTTATTGGTTGAGCTAGTAGGATTTAAAAAATGGAATAGTTTTCCATGTGACAAAGTGCCTGGAAGACTGCAACAAGGAGCTCAGGAACCTCAAAGCTAAACATGAAGAACAGGCAAAAAGACCAAAATCAAGGCTTTGCACCAAGAAAAAGAACTGGGGCCTCATGTACAAAGACTTGCATGGATTTCCTACTGAAAACGCGTACTCCAAAGCCCAGAAATTGGCGTAAGCACAATAATATCCAGATGAATCAAACAGTGCGTACGCATGGATCAAATCAAATCAATTTTATTTATATAGCGCCAAATCACAACAAACAGTTGCCCCAAGGCACTTTATATTGTAAGGCAAGGCCATACAATAATTACAATAGTCCAGCCTAGAGGAAATAAATGCATGAATTAGTTTTTCAGCATCACTCTGAGACAAGCCCTTTCTAATTTTAGAGATATTGCGCAAATGCAAAAAAGCAGTCCTACATATTTGTTTAATATCAAATCAACTTTATTTATATAGCGCCAAATCACAACAAACAGCTGCACCAAGGCGCTTTATATTGTAAGGCAAGGCCATACAATAATTACGGAAAAACCCCAATGGTCAAAACGACCCCCTGTGAGCAAGCACTTGGCGACAGTGGGAAGGAAAAACTCCCTTTTAACAGGAAGAAACCTCCAGCAGAACCAGGCTCAGGGAGGGGCAGTCTTCTGCTGGGACTGGTTGGGGCTGAGGGAGAGAACCAGGAAAAAGACATGCTGTGGAAGAGAGCAGAGATCAATCACTAATGATTAAATGCAGAGTGGTGCATACAGAGCAAAAAGAGAAAGAAACACTCAGTGCATCATGGGAACCCCCCAGCAGTCTAAGTCTATAGCAGCATAACTAAGGGATGGTTCAGGGTCACCTGATCCAGCCCTAACTATAAGCTTTAGCAAAAAGGAAAGTTTTAAGCCTAATCTTAAAAGTAGAGAGGGTGTCTGTCTCCCTGATCTGAATTGGGAGCTGGTTCCACAGGAGAGGAGCCTGAAAGCTGAAGGCTCTGGCTCCCATTCTACTCTTACAAACCCTAGGAACTACAAGTAAGCCTGCAGTCTGAGAGCGAAGCGCTCTATTGGGGTGATATGGTACTATGAGGTCCCTAAGATAAGATGGGACCTGATTATTCAAACCTTATAAGTAAGAAGAAGAATTTTAAATTCTATTCTAGAATTAACAGGAAGCCAATGAAGAGAGGCCAATATGGCTGAGATATGCTCTCTCCTTCTAGTCCCTGTCAGTACTCTAGCTGCAGCATTTTGAATTAACTGAAGGCTTTTCAGGGAACTTTTAGGACAACCTGATAATAATGAATTACAATAGTCCAGCCTAGAGGAAATAAATGCACGAATTAGTTTTTCAGCATCACTCTGAGACAAGACCTTTCTAATTTTAGAGATATTGCGCAAATGCAAAAAAGCAGTCCTACATATTTGTTTAATATGCGCATTGAATGACATATCCTGATCAAAAATGACTCCAAGATTAAGTATTACTAGAGGTCAGGGTAATGCCATCCAGAGTAAGGATCTGGTTAGACACCATGTTTCTAAGATTTGTGGGGCCAAGTACAATAACTTCAGCTTTATCTGAGTTTAAAAGCAGGAAATTAGAGGTCATCCATGTCTTTATGTCTGTAAGACAATCCTGCAGTTTAGCTAATTGGTGTGTGTCCTCTGGCTTCATGGATAGATAAAGCTGGGTATCATCTGCGTAACAATGAAAATTTAAGCAATGCTGTCTAATAATACTGCCTAAGGGAAACATGTATAAAGTGAATAAAATTGGTCCTAGCACAGAACCTTGTGGAACTCCATAATTAACCTTAGTCTGTGAAGAAGATTCCCCATTTACATGAACAAATTGTAATCTATTAGATAAATATGATTCAAACCACTGCAGCGCAGTGCCTTTAATACCTATGGCATGCTCTAATCTCTGTAATAAAATTTTATGGTCAACAGTATCAAAAGCAGCACTGAGGTCTAACAGAACAAGCACAGAGATGAGTCCACTGTCTGAGGCCATAAGAAGATCATTTGTAACCTTCACTAATGCTGTTTCTGTACTATGATGAATTCTAAAACCTGACTGAAACTCTTCAAATAGACCATTCCTCTGCAGATGATCAGTTAGCTGAAAGCAGCCAAAGATAACTATACGTCTTTGGGATGGTTATGAGTAATTTTTTCTCTAAAAGTTAAAATTTTATTAGCAAAGAAAGTCATGAAGTCATTGCTAGTTAAAGTTAAAGGAATACTCGGCTCAATAGAGCTCTGACTCTTTGTCAGCCTGGCTACAGTGCTGAAAAGAAACCTGGGGTTGTTCTTATTTTCTTCAATTAGTGATGAGTAGTAAGATGTCCTAGCTTTATGGAGGGCTTTTTTATAGAGCAACAGACTCTTTTTCCAGGCTAAGTGAAGATCTTCTAAATTAGTGAGACGCCATTTCCTCTCCAACTTACGGGTTATCTGCTTTAAGCTGCGGGTTTGTGAGTTATACCATGGAGTCAGGCACTTCTGATTTAAAGCTCTCTTTTTCAGAGGGGCTACAGCATCCAAAGTTGTCTTCAATGAGGATGTAAAACTATTGACGAGATACTCTATCTCACTTACAGAGTTTAGGTAGCTACTCTGCACTGTGTTGGTATATGGCATTAGAGAACATAAAGAAGGAATCATATCCTTAAACCTAGTTACAGCGCTTTCTGAAAGACTTCTAGTGTAATGAAACTTATTCCCCACTGCTGGGTAGTCCATCAGAGTAAATGTAAATGATATTAAGAAATGATCAGACAGAAGGCAGTTTTCGTGGAATACTGTTAAGTCTTCAATTTCCATACCATAAGTCAGAACAAGATCTAAGATATGATTAAAGTGGTGGGTGGACTCATTTACATTTTGAGCAAAGCCAATTGAGTCTAATAATAGTTTAAATGCAGTGTTGAGGCTGTCATTCTCAGCATCTGTGTGGATGTTAAAATCGCCCACTATAATTATCTTATCTGAGCTAAGCACTAAGTCAGACAAAAGGTCTGAAAATTCAAAATAAAACTGGTTTTTGGGATTTCCAATTTGGATGGACAAGACTAAGAGTCAAGCTTTCAAATGAATTAAAGCTCTGTCTGGGTTTTTGATTAATTAATAAGCTGGAAACGAAGATTGCTGCTAATCCTCCGCCCCGGCCCGTGCTACGAGCATTCTGGCAGTTAGTGTGACTCGGGGGTGTTGACTCATTTAAACTAACATATTCATCCTGCTGTAACCAGGTTTCTGTAAGGCAGGATAAATCAATACGTTGATCAATTATTATATCATTTACTAACAGGGACTTAGAAGAGAGAGACCTAATGTTTAATAGACCACATTTAACTGTTTTAGTCTGTGGTGTAGTTGAAGGTGCTATATTACTTTTTCTTTTTGAATTTTTATGCTTAAATAGATTTTTACTGGTTATTGGTGGTGTGGGAGCAGGCACCGTCTCTCCGGGGATGGGGTAATGAGGGGATGGCAGGGGGAGAGAAGCTGCAGAGAGGTGTGTAAGACTACAACTCTGCTGCCTGGTCCCAACCCTGGATAGTCACGGTTTGGAGGATTTAAGAAAATTGGCCAGATTTCTAGAAATGAGAGCTGCTCCATCCAAAGTGGGATGGATGCCGTCTCTCCTAACAAGACCAGGTTTTCCCCAGAAGCTTTGCCCACCTCATTTTTTGGACACCACTCAGACAGCCAGCAATTCAAGGAGAACATGCGGCTAAACATGTCACTCCCGGTCTGATCGGGGAGGGGCCCAGAGAAAACTACAGAGTCCGACATTGTTTTTGCAAAGTTACACACCGATTCAATGTTAATTTTAGTGACCTCCGATTAGCGTAACCGGGTGTCATTACTGCTGATGTGAATTACAATCTTACCAAATTTACGCTTAGCCTTAGCCAGCAGTTTCAAATTTCCTTCAATGTCGCCTGCTCTGGCCCCCGGAAGACAATTGACTATGGTTGCTGATGTCGCTAACTTCACATTTCTCAAAACAGAGTCGCCAATAACCAGAGTTTGATCCTCGGTGGGTGTGTCGCCGAGTGGGGAAAAACGGTTAGAAATGTGAACGGGTTGGCGGTGTACACGGGGCTTCTGTTTAGGGCTACGCTTCCTCCTCACAGTCACCCAGTCGGCCTGCTTTCCCGGCTGCTCGGGATCTGCTGGAAGGGAACTAACGGCGGCTAAGCTACCTTGGTCCGCACCGACTACAGGGGCCTGGCTAGCTGTAGAATTTTCCACGGTGCGGAGCCGAGTCTCCAATTCGCCCTGCCTGGCCTCCAAAGCTACGAATAAGCTACACTTATTACAAGTACCATTACTGCTAAAGGAGGCCGAGGAATAACTAAACATTTCACACCCAGAGCAGAAAAGTGCGGGAGAGACAGGAGAAGCTGCCATGCTAAATCGGCTAAGAGCTAGTAGCTGCGCTAAGCTAGCGGATTCCTAAAAACACACAAAGTGAATAATGTGTAAATAATTTAGAGGTGATTCAGCAGAGGGAGTGCTTTAGTTAAGGCACGTGAAGATTACACTGTGAAACAAATCGTTATCTAGTTAACTAGATCAATCTAACTGTGCAGATTAAACAGCTAACAGATACAGCAAAACAACGCTGTGCTCCAGAACAGGAAGTGATACAATACCGCAGTGAGAGCCAACCACCAGTAGAGGCCAAGACCAAGGCCAAACGGACTGTGCTTGGATCCAAGCACAGTCCGTTTGTACATCCCACTGAACATGGAATTGAATGCACATGCACACACACCAAGTTCCTCCCTTACCACGCCCTCATTTAAATATGCAAATTCATGTAAATCGGCCCTGGAGGCTGGAAATTCCCGTCCGTCAGATCGGTCAACATGAACCCAAAAAGGAAATTACACTGAGCTACAGATGAATGGAAATGATACGGAGACACGCAGGGATAGTTTATTTGGCACCCTGTCACACGGAATAAACATGAAATGGTAAAAGAGTTGGTGGGAGCGTGTGTGTGTGAGGCCGCAACACTGTGGGCTCGGCAGTGCACACACATACTGAAAACAGTGAGGGGTGCCTCAGTGATTACACACACGTTTACTGACAAATATACTAAACACAGGGAGACAATTCAGGGCCTGTTAAGAAGCTCTAGTTTCACAATCAAGAAAGAAAAATAACAATAATAACAAAAAATATTTGAATGCGCACATGCCAGACAGGTACATAAAATGCACGGTAACATTGGGGGGGGGGGGGGGGGGGGGGTACGGTTAGGGGAAGGGAGACAGTTAGGTTACGGTCATGGTTACGGTTAGAATAGGTTACATAAAAAAAAGCATCATGGAAATGTCACTCATTTTGTGACAGGAGCATGTAAAGAAAGTGTCAGACTGGGCTGCCCCAACCAAGCTGTTTGTCACAATTAGGGATAGGTATTGATAAGATTTTATTGATAAATGATATTGATGAGGGAATTGATAAAGAATCAACTCGATAAGCTGAATCAATAAGCAAAAAGGCTATTGATGTCGGTGGATCTAATCATTTCTTATTGATTCTTAAGAGGAACTGGTTTTTGATACCCATCCCTAGTCAGGATGAATGAGTCGTGCATTGAACCAGCCCACCAAGCCATGATGTTAGATGCATTTGCGCATCACATATGTTTGAACATTGATGGAATTAAATTGTTCCCTATTAACAAAAACAAATTCATGTGATGGTGCCTTTATGTGTGCAGTCAATAGCTCTGATTACATTAGGGAAACCAGCTCTTGCTGCAAATTGCGCTTTGATCTTGGAATATGATCTACCTAGATGACATTTGGATAATTCTGTCCCACACAGCTGGCATGGCTCGGCGCAAGGTTGACTGGCACACTCCCGACTGATCAGTCAGCTCCCACTGGAATGGCCCTGTTGCCAGGAAGGCCAGTGTGGTCAGCACCTGTGTGAACACAGACGACCCCTGGCTCCTCGCTGTATTGCGCTCTGGGCCAGCTGCAGTTCTGCACACAACTCCAATAACTGGCCTTGGCAAACAAAATTGGCTTATGAGCCAATTATCGTCATTTGCAAGTAAATCCTTGCATTCCCTGAATAGTAGAGAAGCTTGAATCTTCGACTAGACTGGGTTCCTTGACGCGAGGACGTTTCGCTTCAAATCGCAGAAGCTTCCTCAGCTAAAATTCTTGCTCTGGTAGTCTGACTTCTGTCTTGACTCTTGTAGAGAAGAATAAACAGTACCCCATTGTAAACAGGGGACAAAGCGTGTCTCAGGCCTGAGTGGCCTGTCGATGAGTCCCTCTCATCGACATGAGTCCCTCTCATCGACAGGCAGACATACTACAGACTGTACCCTGGGGACGCCACTCCATGCATCTATGGACTGCCCAAAATCCACAAACAGGACGTGCCACTCAGGCCTATTGTATGTAGCACAGATTCCATCACATACAATTTGGCCAAGCACCTCAAGTGGATTTTGGCTCCTCTAGTGGGTAACTCAGACCACCATGTGGAGAACATACAAGATTTTGTGAACAAGATCAAGGACCTGCAGCTGGAGGCAGATGAAACTATGGTGTCATTTGATCTGACATCGTTGTTCACCTGCATCCCCACCGCTGAGGCCATCTCAGCTGTGAGGCAGAGACTGCTGGAGGATGTGTCTCTACTTGAAAGGACCAAACTCACATCAGACCACATCTGCCAACTCTTGGAGATCTGTCTTAACACCACATATTTCCTGTTTAGGGGGAATTACTACAGGCAGATCCATGGTTGTGCGATGGGCTCTCCGGTATCCCCCATTGTAGCCAATCTGTACATGGAGCGAGTGGAGAAGACAGCCTTGACGTCTTTCATGGGCATCTCTCCCAGTCACTGGTTCAGATATGTCGATGCCACATGGGTTAAAATCAAGCAACAGGAGGTTGAGGACTTTACAGAACACATCAACTCGGTGGATTCCAATATCAAGTTCACACGTGAGGATGCCAGAAACAACCATTTAGCCTTCCTGGACTGTGATGTTACGATTGGAGAGAACAGGCAGCTCCAGACAAGGGTTTACAGAAAACCCACTCACACTGACCAATATCTGCTCTTTGGCTCAAACCACCCCCTTGAACACAAGCTCGGGGTGATCAGGACTCTTCAACACAGAGCCCTACAGGTGCCCACAACTGCAGAGGGAAGGGCTAAAGAACAACAACTTGTACGGAAAGCCCTCACAGTATGTGGGTACCCACGATGGTCCCTGGACAAAGTGCAGAAGTCCCAGAAAACAAAGAGACCACATAGACAGGAGACGGAGACAAGAAGAAGAGGAGTGTCTCTCCCTTATTTAGCAGGAGTAGGGGAAAAACTACAGAGGATCTTCAGACAGCACAAAATCCCAGTTTACTTTAAACCGGTTAACACCTTGAGACAGAAATTAGTTCACCCTAAGGACAGGATCCCTAGTTACAGAGCAATGTAGTGTATTCTATCAAATGTCAGGAAAATTGTAATGAACACTACATACGTGAAACGAAGCAACCTTTACACAAAATGCTATACCAGCACCGCAGAGAGGGCGCCAGTGGACCTCAGGCAGTATTATTAGACGGCATTGCTTAAATTTTCATTGTTACGCAGATGATACCCAGCTTTATCTATCCATGAAGCCAGAGGACACACACCAATTAGCTAAACTGCAGGATTGTCTTACAGACATAAAGACATGGATGACCTCTAATTTCCTGCTTTTAAACTCAGATAAAACTGAAGTTATTGTACTTGGCCCCAAATCTTAGAAACATGGTGTCTAACCAGATCCTTACTCTGGATGGCATTACCCTGACCTCTAGTAATACGGTGAGAAATCTTGGAGTCATTTTTGATCAGGATATGTCATTCAATGCGCATATTAAACAAATATGTAGGACTGCTTTTTTGCATTTGCGCAATATCTCTAAAATTAGAAAGGTCTTGTCTCAGAGTGATGCTGAAAAACTAATTCATGCATTTATTTCCTCTAGGCTGGACTATTGTAATTCATTATTATCAGGTTGTCCTAAAAGTTCCCTGAAAAGCCTTCAGTTAATTCAAAATGCTGCAGCTAGAGTGCTAACAGGGACTAGAAGGAGAGAGCATATCTCAGCCATATTGGCCTCTCTTCATTGGCTTCCTGTTAATTCTAGAATAGAATTTAAAATTCTTCTTCTTACTTATAAGGTTTTGAATAATCAGGTCCCATCTTATCTTAGGGACCTCATAGTACCATATCACCCCAATAGAGTGCTTCGCTCTCAGACTGCAGGCTTACTTGTAGTTCCTAGGGTTTGTAAGAGTAGAATGGGAGGCAGAGCCTTCAGCTTTCAGGCTCCTCTCCTGTGGAACCAGCTCCCAATTCAGATCAGGGAGACAGACACCCTCTCTACTTTTAAGATAAGGCTTAAAACTTTCCTTTTGCTAAAGCTTATAGTTAGGGCTGGATCAGGTGACCCTGAACCATCCCTTAGTTATGCTGCTATAGACTTAGACTGCTGGGGGGTTCCCATGATGCACTGAGTGTTTCTTTCTCTTTTTGCTCTGTATGTACCACTCTGCATATAATCATTAGTGATTGATCTCTGCTCCCCTCCACAGCATGTCTTTTTCCTGGTTCTCTCCCTCAGCCCCAACCAGTCCCAGCAGAAGACTGCCCCTCCCTGAGCCTGGTTCTGCTGGAGGTTTCTTCCTGTTAAAAGGGAGTTTTTCCTTCCCACTGTTGCCAAGTGCTTGCTCACAGGGGGTCGTTTTGACCGTTGGGGTTTTTCCGTAATTATTGTATGGCCTTGCCTTACAATATAAAGCGCCTTGGGGCAACTGTTTGTTGTGATTTGGCGCTATATAAAAAAAATTGATTTGATTTGATTTGATTTAAGCACATTTAGGATTTATTCCTTCAAAAACCATGAGGAATGTTTCAGTAAGGACTTCAAAGCCAAAGAGGCATCAAAGACCAACTACGGTGGTTATGTCATCACTGGAGGTTTTCTTTTTGCTGGATTAGTGATGGTAAAATACTTTTGTGTAAAGTCTTGAATTGATTCCTGTAATCAAGAGGTGAAACTTCAATCGTGGATGAACAACAACAGACCAAAGAGGACGTTATGTGGTGCTGATGTTGATTTGAATCTGTTTTAGTTTGATTTTTGATGCCTACTTTGTCTGAATGTTTCTCTTGGCAGTTTGACCCCCCCCCCCCCCCCATGTTTTTATTCAGCAATAAATAATTTGACACAAAGCTGTTGTTTCCAGTGAAAACACACCGAAGCCAATTCAAGTATAGAATACTCAACTGAAGCACAGCATCAAGTTTTCATCATAAGCAATAATTTCTTACTTAACCACAAAGAAAATGTTCAATTCTTTAAATATAAATGTAACCAAAGTTTTTCTGGATGTTTAATTTGAAACTCACAAACCAGATGAATTCATGATGGTGGCACTGCTGGTAAACTACTGGTTCAAAATTTATATTGTTTCCACATTTAACCCAAAAGACTGAAAAAACCTGAGTGTTTACAACTCTTTTTGAAAATATATATTTTAAACACATTTTTCGCCACTTTAAAGTGTTTATTGTGAGAAAATTTATCACCTTAGGTTTAATAGGTTTGCACACACTTTGACAAAAATTAAATTTTCCAAACTGCACTAATTTTATTCAGTCCGAAAGCGACATTCATTTCTGTATCAAGTTGCCTAAAAATAAAAGGAAACAGACTGATTTCAGTTTTTGTTCCTTCAGTCAGATTTTCAGTGGGTCAAAGGTTTACATACAGGTTACATACAATAATTATGTAAAACCCCAACGGTCAAAACGACCCCCTGTGAGCAAGCACTTGGCTACAGTGGGAAGGAAAAACTCCCTTTTAACAGGAAGAAACCTCCAGCAGAACCAGGCTCAGGGAGGGGCAGTCTTCTGCTGGGACTGGTTGGGGCTGAGGGAGAGAACCAGGAAAAAGACATGCTGTGGAGGGGAGCAGAGATCGATCACTAATGATTAAATGCAGAGTGGTGCATACAGAGCAAAAAGAGAAAGAAACAGTGCATCATGGGAACCCCCCAGCAGTCTACGTCTATAGCAGCATAACTAAGGGATGGTTCAGGGTCACCTGATCCAGCCCTAACTATAAGCTTTAGCAAAAAGGAAAGTTTTAAGCCTAATCTTAAAAGTAGAGAGGGTGTCTGTCTCCCTGATCTGAATTGGGAGCTGGTTCCACAGGAGAGGAGCCTGAAAGCTGAAGGCTCTGCCTCCCATTCTACTCTTACAAACCCTAGGAACTACAAGTAAGCCTGCAGTCTGAGAGCGAAGCGCTCTATTGGGGTGATATGGTACTACGAGGTCCCTAAGATAAGATGGGACCTGATTATTCAAAACCTTATAAGTAAGAAGAAGAATTTTAAATTCTATTCTAGAATTAACAGGAAGCCAATGAAGAGAGGCCAATATGGGTGAGATATGCTCTCTCCTTCTAGTCCCCGTCAGTACTCTAGCTGCAGCATTTTGAATTAACTGAAGGCTTTTTAGGGAACTTTTAGGACAACCTGATAATAATGAATTACAATAGTCCAGCCTAGAGGAAATAAATGCATGAATTAGTTTTTCAGCATCACTCTGAGACAAGACCTTTCTGATTTTAGAGATATTGCGTAAATGCAAAAAAGCAGTCCTACATATTTGTTTAATATGCGCTTTGAATGACATATCCTGATCAAAAATGACTCCAAGATTTCTCACAGCATTACTAGAGGTCAGGGTAATGCCATCCAGAGTAAGGATCTGGTTAGACACCATGTTCTAAGATTTGTGGGGCCAAGTACAATAACTTCAGTTTTATCTGAGTTTAAAAGCAGGAAATTAGAGGTCATCCAT
This sequence comes from Thalassophryne amazonica, assembly GCF_902500255.1. Lineage (NCBI taxonomy): Eukaryota > Metazoa > Chordata > Actinopteri > Batrachoidiformes > Batrachoididae > Thalassophryne > Thalassophryne amazonica. The sequence continues at coordinate 105,017,480 of NC_047111.1, read as the reverse complement.
GTCTTTATGTCTGTAAGACAATCCTGCAGTTTAGCTAATTGGTGTGTGTCCTCTGGCTTCATGGATAGATAAAGCTGGGTATCATCTGCGTAACAATGAAAATTTAAGCAATACCGTCTAATAATACTGCCTAAGGGAAGCATATATAAAGTGAATAAAATTGGTCCTAGCACAGAACCTTGTGGAACTCCATAATTAACTTTAGTCTGTGAAGAAGATTCCCCATTTACATGAACAAATTGTAATCTATTAGACAAATATGATTCAAACCACCGCAGCGCAGTGCCTTTAATACCTATGGCATGCTCTAATCTCTGTAATAAAATTTTATGGTCAACAGTATCAAAAGCAGCACTGAGGTCTAACAGAACAGCACAGAGATGAGTCCACTGTCCGAGGCCATAAGAAGATCATTTGTAACCTTCACTAATGCTGTTTCTGTACTATGATGAATTCTAAAACCTGACTGAAACTCTTCAAATAGACCATTCCTCTGCAGATGATCAGTTAGCTGTTTTACAACTACCCTTTCAAGAATTTTTGAGAGAAAAGGAAGGTTGGAGATTGGCCTATAATTAGCTAAGATAGCTGGGTCAAGTGATGGCTTTTTAAGTAATGGTTTAATTACTGCCACCTTAAAAGCCTGTGGTACATAGCCAACTAACAAAGATAGATTGATCATATTTAAGATCGAAGCATTAAATAATGGTAGGGCTTCCTTGAGCAGCCTGGTAGGAATTGGGTCTAATAAACATGTTGATGGTTTGGATGAAGTAACTAATGAAAATAACTCAGACAGAACAATCGGAGAGAAAGAGTCTAACCAAATACCGGCATCACTGAAAGCAGCCAAAGATAACGATATGTCTTTGGGATGGTTATGAGTAATTTTTTCTCTAATGGTTAAAATTTTGTTAGTAAAGAAAGTCATGAAGTCATTACTAGTTAAAGTTAATGGAATACTCAGCTCAATAGAGCTCTGACTCTTTGTCAGCCTGGCTACAGTGCTGAAAAGAAACCTGGGGTTGTTCTTATTTTCTTCAATTAGTGATGAGTAGAAAGATGTCCTAGCTTTACGGAGGGCTTTTTTATAGAGCAACAGACTCTTTTTCCAGGCTAAGTGGAGATCTTCTAAATTAGTGAGACGCCATTTCCTCTCCAACTTACGGGTTATCTGCTTTAAGCTACGAGTTTGTGAGTTATACCACGGAGTCAGACACTTCTGATTTATAGCTCTCTTTTTCAGAGGAGCTACAGCATCCAAAGTTGTCTTCAATGAGGATGTAAAACTATTGACGAGATACTCTATCTCCCTTACAGAGTTTAGGTAGCTACTCTGCACTGTGTTGTTATATGGCATTAGAGAACATAAAAAAGGAATCATATCCTTAAACCTAGTTACAGCGCTTTCTGAAAGACTTCTAGTGTAATGAAACTTATTCCCTACTGCTGGGTAGTCCATCAGAGTAAATGTAAATGTTATTAAGAAATGATCAGACAGAAGGGAGTTTTCAGGGAATACTGTTAAGTCTTCAATTTCCATACCATAAGTCAGAACAAGATCTAAGATATGATTAAAGTGGTGGGTGGACTCATTTACTTTTTGAGCAAAGCCAATAGAGTCTAATAATAGATTAAATGCAGTGTTGAGGCTGTCATTCTCAGCATCTGTGTGGATGTTAAAATCGCCCACTATAATTATCTTATCTGAGCTAAGCACTAAGTCAGACAAAAGGTCTGAAAATTCACAGAGAAACTCACAGTAACGACCAGGTGGACGATAGATAATAACAAATAAAACTGGTTTTTGGGACTTCCAATTTGGATGGACAAGACTAAGAGACAAGCTTTCAAATGAATTAAAGCTCTGTCTGGGTTTTGGTAACCAGGTTTCTGTTAGGCAGAATAAATCAATATGTTGATCAATTATTATATCATTTACCAACAGGGACTTAGAAGAGAGAGACCTAATGTTTAATAGACCACATTTAACTGTTTTAGTCTGTGGTGCAGTTGAAGGTGCTATATTATTTTTTCTTTTTGAATTTTTATGCTTAAATAGATTTTTGCTGGTTATGGTAGTCTGGGAGCAGGCACCGTCTCTACGGGGATGGGGTAATGAGGGGATGGCAGGGGGAGAGAAGCTGCAGAGAGGTGTGTAAGACTACAACTCTGCTTCCTGGTCCCAACCCTGGATAGTCACGGTTTGGAGGATTTAAGAAAATTGGCCAGATTTCTAGAAATGAGAGCTGCTCCATCCAAAGTGGGATGGATGCCGTCTCTCCTAACAAGACCAGGTTTTCCCCAGAAGCTTTGCCAATTATCTATGAAGCCCACCTCATTTTTTGGACACCACTCAGACAGCCAGCAATTCAAGGAGAACATGCGGCTAAACATGTCACTCCCGGTCCGATTGGGGAGGGGCCCAGAGAAAACTACAGAGTCCGACATTGTTTTTGCAAAGTTACACACCGATTTAATGTTAATTTTAGTGACCTCCGATTGGCGTAACCGGGTGTCATTACTGCCGACGTGAATTACAATCTTACCAAATTTACGCTTAGCCTTAGCCAGCAGTTTCAAATTTCCTTCAATGTCGCCTGCTCTGGCCCCCGGAAGACACTTGACTATGGTTGCTGGTGTCGCTAACTTCACATTTCTCAAAACAGAGTCGCCAATAACCAGAGTTTGTTCCTTGGCGGGTGTGTCGTCGAGTGGGGAAAAACGGTTAGAGATGTGAACGGGTTGGCGGTGTACACGGGGCTTCTGTTTAGGGCTACGCTTCCTCCTCACAGTCACCCAGTCGGCCTGCTTTCCCGGCTGCTCAGGATCTGCCAGGGGGTAACTAACGGCGGCTAAGCTACCTTGGTCCGCACCGACTACAGGGGCCTGGCTAGCTGTAGAATTTTCCACGGTGCGGAGCTGAGTCTCCAATTCGCCCAGCCTGGCCTCCAAAGCTACGAATAAGCTACACTTATTACAAGTACCGTTACTGCTAAAGGAGGCTGAGGAATAACTAAACATTTCACACCCAGAGCAGAAAAGTGCGGGAGAGACAGGAGAAGCCGCCATGCTAAATCGGCTAAGAGCTAGTAGCTACGCTAAGCTAGCGGATTCCTAAAAACACGCAAAGTGAATAATGTGTAAATAATTTAGAGGTGATTCAGCAGAAGGAGTGCTTTAGTTAAGGCACGTAAAGATTACACTGGGAAACAAATCGTAATCTAGATAACTAGATCAATCTAACTGCGCAGATTAAACAGCTAACAGATACAGAAAAACACCGCTGTGCTCCGGAACAGGAAGTGATACAATACCGCAGTGAGAGCCAACCACCAGTTTAACGATCAACCTACGAGGTTGGACACATAAGACTGTATAACACTGTGACACTGTTTCTCAGTGAAACAGTGTCAGGTCAAACCTTCCTTTCCTCCTGTTTCACAACAGGCACTTTTCTGCCCCCTGCTGTTTGAAATAAAAAAATACGTCATCAGAGAGCGGTCCACAACCATGCACCCACGAAAGGCTGAGCCCCGCTGCCCAGCTCCAGTGGCGGCACCAGGATTTTTTCTGCAGGTGCTGTGGGGGAGCTTCACATTTTTATGAGGGTGTTACAGGCTCATGTGTCGCAACGGCTCTGCTACACCTCTGCCACATTCACGGGCACGCATACACATAGCTACATTCTGCAACAGCCACTAATGACATACAAAATGACCAAAATCACACACACAAACCTAGGCTACTGTTCAATACAAATATTCACACATGTAGCCTATAGTTCTGGAGAAAAATGGCAACAGCAGGCAGAGAGAAAATCTTTCACCTACCATTGATGTCTTCATAACAGCACAATGCACCTGTTGTTGTGGTTAAGAACAAAATGATTTGGTCGCTGTCCAGAGGCCGTGTTCTCTGAGGGGTGATTGCCAGGAGTCAGTGGTTTGTCTGTTGTTCCTCAGGTATTTATTTAGGCTACACAGACTTCACTTCGTTCCAATTCCACTCATGGATATTTATGCAGCAAAAACTGAACCATTTCAGCAACTTGAAACTACACTCACTACCTTACGACATCATCAGTGATGCTGAAAAAGCATTACAGCGCTACATACAGGCCTGGCATGTGTACTACAGCATTTTCATGTGGTTTCACTGGATCTGTGAGAACGGAGATATTTCTTGAGTGGAAGACTTTTTGAAAATGACTTTATATTTGATAATTATCGGATTATCGGAAGTGTGCCCGCCACTGCTGTGCGACAGCGGACATTTGTAGTCCAGAGCCACTGCGCATGTCAGAAAACAGTCCAGTGGCCTGGGATTTTGTTTTAACCATGAATTTTGCAAAAACTTGCAATTTGTACCCTGATTTGGGCACTATCACCATGAAATTGAAATTATATCGAATATTGTATTAAGATCTTGAAAAAACTATGTTTAAAGCATATATATTGATTTGATTTAATACTTACCAACTTCAAATAACAATGATGCCAGTCGAATCAATGCTAAAGTCTTTAGCAGACTTACGTTAGATTTGGGCGCTCTTTGCCTGCGACTCCCAATGGCGCCACCCTGTGGTCAGTGACATGCACAGTGGCTCTGGACTACAAATGTCCGCTGTCGCACACTGGTCGCACAGTGGCTGCTGCCATATTCTGATCTACCGGAAGTGAGCAAAATTACACAGCTGACGCGGTGAATGATACAACTGAAGTGGGTAAAGTGGACCTGCTAAAATTGAGGCAGTGAATGAAAACATTCAACATTAAATCGAGTACAGCAAATGATACAATTGAAGTGGGTAAAGTGGTTTTTACGTCACTCATTTTCATGTTCAGTACTTCACACCTTCCAGTTTTATCAAGTCCAGTTTTACCCTTTTGATTTTTTTACCACATTCAATATTTACTGCTTTCACTTTTAACCACATTAATTGTTTTACTGCTTTCATTTTCACCACATTCAAAGTTCTACTGCTTTCATTTTTACCACAATCTATGTTTTACTGTATTTATATTTAACAATTCAATATTTCAATTCATTTTGATCACTTTGACCTGTCATACAGAAGAAGCCCAGGTTGCTTCTCCATTATTTTCAGCTGGCATCATTGCAATCGATTCCTGTTTGCTCTTTAGAGTCCTGTTTATGTCAAACACTGTCTGTCCTCTTTGTTCCAGAGTAATGTATATAAGATGTCTGAAATTCAGTTTATTAAATTCCACACATCTTAAACGTAACAGACACTGATTATCTGGAATTTTGTTTTGGCAAGTTTTCATGGCCTCTACTGCTACTGGCCAGTAGTGTTCATGGCAGTATGAGCGTCTGGACGCCAGTAGATGGCAGTGTTCTATTTATTTTGACAGCGGTTATATCAGACGGTTATCAAATAACAACTTGACTCTTTGGCTTTTTGCAAATGTTTTTTTTTTTTTTTACAAATAATAAAGGCATATTTTACAAAAGAACATTTATATGTAAACACCAAAACACACCTCACATTAACATGTTGGTTTTCACAGAATGAATGAGTCAACCAATCAGTGTTAACGGGGGCACATTTTACCCATAATCCCTTTGGTGTCTGTCTGTGTTTGTTACAAAACTTCAGAATTAGTGCATTATTTAAAATTAAAAGATATATGTTATATTTTAACTTTGTACAAATGACAGAATTGACATTAATGGAGTTATTCTATCAGTCTTAATTTATTTATAAATCAAAACCATAAGTCAGCACTGCTTTATTTTCCAAGATTTCCGCCTCACGTGATATTGCTACTTTTCATGTGGGAATGTGTGTTTCCTCTGGTGCTCCTCCCACACCATACGCATATGTCCTCTCAGCCCTTCAGTGTTTCCACGGCTTTTCCACATCCTGCAAATGTGTGTTTCTCAAAATACAAATGCACATTAATTTGTAAAAACCAACACACACGTTACAGTTTTTCTCAATTGCTAAGATACATTTCTCAAAAGCTGCTCTCTTTTTCTCTAAACCCAATTTTCAAGCTACATTCACTCCCACAACTGTACTTACTTCAAATGTACTTGTTGCCATTTTTAACATATTGCCTTTTTGTAAATGTTGAACAGGTCATATGAAGAAAAAAGCATATGATGAAGACGCAGGTCAAATGTTCATGTCCCGGAAAAGGAAAGAAATGAGGAGGCAACAAACTGAAGAGAAAATTAAAATGGAGACATCACAGAGAGAGCAGGATGAGACGAAAAGACAAAGACTGCAGGAAGTGTACAGGAAGCAGCGAGAAGAAATGAAATCTGCTGCGAGGTCACGTACGGTCCCTGTAAAAAACGGAACAAGAGGAGACTGACAGCAGACTTTGGCTGGAAGAAGAGCAGGAGGACGAGGAAGTCCCACAGACACCATCACCATCTCCCGTTGAAGAGGTATAACTCAATAAGTATGAAACATCATCACATCAAATCCATATGAAGTCTGAAACTGTTAAAATGGGTCCAAATAAATAACAAAGGTGTCATTTCATTATGTCCAAAAAGGAACAACAGCAATTCTAGAATCAGACAAAGACAAAAGCCTGGAGTTTCTGCAGAGTCCTTCAAGCAGTGACCTTTCTGTGACTGATCGTCCAGCTTCTCCATTGGCCAGGTTCACTCGTTACATTCACATAAACACCTGTCGGTTGTTCTCCGCACAAACCTTCCTCATTTACAGCTGTAGAAATCTGTCTTGCTGTGCGTTCTTAGGGGGTTTTCTAAACTGGATTTGTTTTCTACATTTTAGAAAATGTGTCATATACGTATAGTAGAATCCTCAAGATAGAGCTCAAAGGCTACATGTTTGCAGGATGACCACTAGGTGGCAGACATGTCACACAATTAGAAAGCAAAGGTTAACTAATGCAGTGAATATTTCCTGTTATTAGATGTATTTTAAGTACACATTTACCTTTTTTTATGTTTTTCATGAGTACAAAAGAGAGGATTGGGGACACACCAATTTACTTTTATTTTAAAGGGCCTCGGGGTCCTCATTATCTGTAGTTTTATCAGCAAATATTAACTGCCTGTCAGAGGTCTGATGTGTAATATGACTGCTTTAAAGACAAAACTCTTCTCATAACAAAATAAGGACAGAAAATTGGACATACGTTGCTGTTTTCACTGATAACTCAAAAATCTTGGACAGATTTCCTTCATAATTGGTGGAAATATTACTTGGATAGATTTCAAGAGGTGATTAGATTTTAGATAATCTGACCAAAGGTCAAGGTCAATGAAAACATGGTCCTGGAAACACCCTTTTCTCTATATCCCAACCACCAATAAGCCTAGATCAGGGGTGGCCAAGTTTGGTCCTCGAGATCTACCTTCCTGACACTCTTAGTTGTCTCCCTGCTCCAACACACCTGAATCCAATGAAAGACTCGTTAGCAGACTTTTAATGAGCCTTTCATTGGATTCAGGTGTGTTGGAGCAGGGAGACAACTAAGAGTGTCAGGAAGGTGGCTAGATGAATGATTTTGGTGCTCTAAGAGCGACCCCTGGTGGTCTGTGAGTATATCAGCATATCACATTTAAAAATAATATATTTGAACTCAAAGGTGTTTCCTCAAACTGTTTACAAATGACTCCAAACGTTTCACAGATAATAACATACTGTGGTAATATATTGGTGGATTAGTAATCACAGCTCTTGTTTTGGGATATTTGAGGGTTTAGGTGGTTCGAGAGCATCCAGCGACTGCATCATCCCTCTGAAACCTTTCATTTTAACTTTAAGCTGTACTTCAAATTTCCAATCTTAAATGAGAACTTTTGTCACATTTCTTGTTTAGTTTGGACAGTGAGAAATGTGTGTCAAGTGGTCCTAAAGTGGTGTCTTCTGGTTCTCCTCTAGAGGAAGATGCTGACAGTGAGTCTGAGAACATCTGCTCACCTGAGGTGGAAAGTGACCTGGATGCAGAAGCTGCACCTCAAAGTGGCAGAGAAGAGCTCAGCTGTTCAGGTGAATTATGTGCACTGATGGGATGAAAATGGAAAACTTCAGCTGTGGATTTTTTTTACATCTTCCTTTTTGTTTCTCTTTTCCATCTGTCTTTTCTTCCAGATGAGGAACAGGACTCACCTGATGCTGTACATCGTCATCAGGCAGCAGCGCTCATCCTTCACACCGCCGACTCTATATACCAGCAGCTGCTCGATGATGAGAGTCCGACGAGCATATCCACGACTCAACAAGTTTGTCTTTTTAGTCCAAGTGCTGCAGGTGCGTCTGTCCATCATGATCTTCTAAACATGACACATATCAACTGGATTACTGAATCATCTCAAGTACACATGAACATTTCTCACATAAACCTCAAAGAATAGTTTGAATTTGACTTGGCTGCGACACTACGAAGCTTAAGATGACGGGTGTTATATTTAGTGTTGGCTTCATCTTTTTGTCTTCTTCTCACGGTGGATTAGCTGCTAATTTCCATAGACTGACTGGTTTTTGTTGGTAATTTAGGCGCAGTACCCATATAACCTGCTTCAGGGTCATAATGCGATCAACCCGACTCAGCACCCTGTCCAAACAAACACTGGACAGACTAGGAGCCAGAACATGTCCATTCAGAATGACAATATTCAGTCGGTAGAAATCCAAGATCTCCTAAATGCAGTTTAATCTTTCTTTGTGATTAGTAGTTTAATGTTTAGGATGATCACTCTCGATGGCTCAACACTGTGTATTTTGTTTGACCGAATCTTATTCATTCACTCATTTGATTGTTTGTGTGATATTTCCACCCTACAGGACAATCAGCAAGAAAATGAGCGTGACCAATCAGAGCAGACCGACAGCAGCAGTGAGGCGTCCGAGAAGAGGTTGGAGAGTGAAGTGAGCAGATGCCCCTCAGAGGAAGATGATGCTGCTACTTCAGCAGATGACATCTCACTCAGTCCTGATGAAGAAGGTATGACAAGAGAAGCAACACTATGTCCCATAGAAGAAGAAGAAGCTTGTTCAGATGATGACTCCCACAAGGAGGACAGCAGCCCATCCACTGACAAAGGTATGACAACCCAAGCACAGTCAGCTGGCAACACTAAGTCCTGCTGAAGAAGAAGAAGCTTGTTCAGATGATGAGTCCCGGAAGAAGGACAACATCCCATCCACTGAGAAAGGTATGACAATGTGGTTACACATCGCGCAGTTGCTGCGGAGAAAAATAAATAAAAATAAAATAAAAAATGAAAATATACATGCTGTAAAGATTTCATGCACACAGGAACACAGTGCGAGCAGCTGCTGTGAAAATACAAAAAAAAAATACATGCCATGCAAGGGATTCGAACCTGCACTTTCCAAAAGCCAGTCAGAAACTTTACCACTGAACTACCATCACTGTCCTGTGACAGGTGTGGGAAAATGCCTGATATCAAGAAGGACATGGATGTATTTAAAAAATAAATAATAAAACCACACACCATATAAAAACACCGCATTTAATTGAATCCCTCTTATCAAGCAGGCAGTACAAGTATGAACGGTCTGTTCCTCTGTCAATGACGCATGGTCACAGACATACATGAATGAGAAGCAGTGCGCTCTTACCATGTCCGACAGTCACTTTTTGGAAACATTAAGTCTCAACTGTAAAATAAACCATAAATTTCTACATGTATCGTTAGCAAGGCTCCCACGAGGAACTCTGGATTAATATTGACAGATTCTGATGGAGTTTTTTCCCCATTCAGCGTACAGAATCAAATCAAATCAATTTTATTTATGGGTGATTCTTAGACTATGGGCACTTATTATGTCCTTTGATCATACTGTATGAAAAACAGACAAAAGGGGAAATTTCACACTTTTATAGTTATCTTTACGATGAAAGTGTGTTAATAAATTTGTTCTAGTAGTCTATGATGACTTTTTCACCTTTTTTCAGCATCATTATATGCAAATATTGCCGTTTTGTGCTTGTCCCACACCCAGACTTTTGATCTTCAATGATAAAAATGAATTGTAAAGAAACGTTTTTTCTAATGTTTTAAAATATCTCTGAATAAAATATCAGTAAAATAATCAAAACATAATTGGGGTATTCAGTGTCATACAACTGTTGTGATTTTTTTAAACAAAATGTAGTTGTCCCACACTATTGCCGTAATTTCCACCACAACACTGTAATGTCCCTTTAAACAGTTTGTATGAAAGATTGTTTGGGTAGTTTCTATGGAGATAAACAGTGACATCAGAGCACATGTATATAGCGCCAAATCACAACAAACAGTTGCCCCAAGGCGCTTTATATTGTAAGGCAATGGTGTGGTGGAAATTACATTTACAAGGCCAATAGTGCCCGTAGTTAAATAATCACCCTTATATAGCGCCATATCACAACAAACAGTTGCCCCAAGGCGCTTTATATTGTAAGGCAAAAGCCATACAATAATTACAGAAAAACCCCAGCGGTCAAAACGACCCCCTATGAGCAAGCACATGGCGACAGTGGGAAGGAAAAACTCCCTTCTAACAGGAAGAAACCTCCAGCAGAACCAGGCTCAGGGAGGGGCAGTCTTCTGCTGGGACTGGTTGGGGCTGAAACAAACTCTGCTCAACTCCGCTTATGTGCTCTGCTCTGAGCTGCTGTTTGATAGCATTTAAGAGCCTCAGAATGCCGAAGCGGATGATTTTTTTCAGTACACATTTCTAGTTATTTTTTCGGAAAATCCGTCCTTGGCAGCACCCGAGAGCCGAGCAGAAATTTGCCACTGCCCATGGCTTAAAACCCTCGGCTGCGGTGTGCAGTAGAAACAGCTCGGCTTCAGCTCAGAAACCTCCCCCTCCCCTCCTCCCACTCAGCAGTAAACAGCAGAGAGAAAGCAATAGTTGAGAGGTTTCACAGACGTGGCTTCTCTCCGGTATCGGAAAACACCGCAGGTTGTATTGACATTTTCCGATACTTGAAATACATTGGTATTGGAAGCCGGTATCGATTCTGGATCGGATCGGCCCCATCCTTAGTGGTAACTGTAACATATAAAAAAGATAATTACTACCTATATATATAAGTAACATTTCAGGAACATTTCTGACCTGCTTTGAACACACTGATGTTCACAAAGATGAAAATTTCCTAAGGCTCATAATGTTTTAGAGCAATGTCTTCATGAACTTTTTTGGGCTTCTTTCTGCTGTTCAGCTAGCTAACTTGTTCTCGCGGAGAGAAAAAGCATCAAAGATTGTCAATAGGCATGAAGAGCATTCACTTTGTCATATCCAAACCGATCCCCTATGGAGAAGATGTCTCACTTTGTTAACTTTTTTTATATATATAACTTTTCAACTAACTTAATAAATCTTAAGAAATTATAAATGTCTTTAACCTAAGGACATGACAGGCTTTGAATCTTTGGTTGCATGTCAAGCATTCATGGAATTCCTCTCCTTTAAGGTATGAGTCTCTGAATATCTTGCTGTATTTGATGTTTCGCAGTTGTGAATCTCGTGCCGTCTGTCGGTCTGTGACTCATGCAAGAGGTGGACAATAAGACAACATCGAGGCACAGCAGAAGTCCATCACAGGTGCTACACCTCCTCTAGATAACCCTCTCAACTTGGGAGAGCACATAATATCATAATCACCCGTGAACTCGCTAAATTAACGCCATCCACATCCTCGCTTTGCCATTGTTTACATGTGCTGTAAGACAGCGGAACTTTGCTGGCACCACGGTGCATTCTGGGAAGTGACTGGGAGATTACGAGTTTGTTTGTTTTTTGTATGTCTGTCTGTCAGCAGGATAACTCAAAAAGTTTTGAACGGATTTTGATGAAATGTTGTGGAGTGGTTGGAAATGACAAGAGGAACAAGTGATTAAATTTTAGTGGTGATCCGGATCACGGTCCAGATCCAAGAATTTTTTTTAAGAATTCTTCACCATTGTGGGATAGGGGGAATTTTGACATTCAAGTTTCTAACTCCACAAAAACAAGACATAAAGGCTTGAAAAAAATTAGAGTGTAACATAGTCAAATGTTCTATCAAACAACAAAGTCTAGTGATGATCGGATCCGGATTCCGCATCTGATGATCCAGAATATGCAAAAATATAGGGAAAATAGAAAATATGTCAGTGTGAGGGGACAAATGAAGCTAGAGATGCACAGGTAACACCAAATTGTAGCTGAATCTGTACTGATTCAGTAAGGTGTCATCAGATTTGATGTAGCTTCAAATGTTATGGAGCTAGATCCAGAAGAAAACCACCATTACTGAAAAATCATTTTTATACAATAACTTTTGAACTAATAAAGACATAAAAGTGATTCCAAGTTCTAGTTGTAACACTGTTGTCACTGTTGTCTAGTTGTAACACTGAATTGTTGAATAGATTACTGTGCCAAGGAGGGAATCTCTTTAGGGTCAGTGACCCTATGGCCTTGTGTAGCACATGCAACACTTAAAAAATAGTTCTATTTCAGAATTTACTGTTATTTGTTTAGAGAAGTGTTTCATAAATGTTAAAAAATTCATATATTTGCAGTTTAGTTGAATAATAAATAGAATTTTGTCTATTTGTTTTTGTCTATAAGCACATGCAATATCAATATCAGTGCTCAGATGACAGTAGCTTCTGGGAAAAGTGCAAATTGCAATAAACTGATACCAAGCGCTAAGGATACATGCTATCCAGTCACAGCAGATGAAACTTTTTTTACTCATGAGCAAACATCGTTAGACTTTTTTAGGTTCAATGATTCCACAGTGTGTAGATGTTATGGCGTAAGTGACCCCATAGCCTTGGTGGAGGTTTGCACTCTCTGAGTGCTTCTAGTTTGTATTTGAAATGTGATGTCAAGGAAGATATCATGATCATTTCCACACACCAAACAAACAAGTGAGCCACAGCTATTCGTCATTCTGCGCTACAGGTCTCAGCAACCTGCCATTCTTCAAACTTAATCTATTGGCAGATGACCATCTGTCTCATGGAAATATGTTCTGCATGAATAAAACATATTGCTATATCTTGAATGCCAAAATTTTTCAGAGACTGTAATTGTTATAAAACAAAATAATTTGTATGTATGCACATGTTATCATAATGAATATATGGACCACTTACATTAAGGGTTGATGCAGCCTCTTGTTGATTTTTAACTTTGTTTCATGGGTCATACGGCAATATTTTTGCCCAAAACGTATATTATTCATGTCATTTGACCAAATGAATACCATTCTGACAAAAAATAAAAGATCCCCACCCCCGGCCGAATAAGTGTCTGGACTGGACTGGACAGAAATTTAGAGAGATATTCAGACAGATATTTGCAATTTCACCCTGATTTTCAGTTCTAACGCAACTTTTTCAGTCAAAACATATATTAATCATCTTGGACCAAATGAATAACATTCTGACCAAAAAAAAAAAATTATTTTTTTTTTTGGCCGAATAAGTGTCTGGACTGGACAGAACAGAAATTTAGACAGATATTCTCAATTTCAGTCCGATTTCCTACATTATGCATCTCTGTGGATCCACTGGATGTTATTCATACCAATAAATAACTAGCCAATAAGTAAATAGTCACTGGTAACCAACTTTACTTTGGTCATCTGACGGTGGTATATGTGCAGGTTTGCATCATCTGATCACAGTCTACATATTCTGACTACAGCAAAACTGCATCTGAAACGATCTGACTACGGTTGATTGAGCTCTGAGATTGATCAGTCGCAGCAAAGCCTGCTGGCATGTTGTGCCATGTTTGTTCAACTCCACTGGACAGGGAGGGCAGGGAATGTTGACATGTAAGAACATGTATGTGGCACTGTGCACGTCAGAGGTTCGGTGCAGCGCCACTCAACACAGCTGAACGGGATGTCACCACTGTAATACATGTATTATTACATGTTCACCTCCTAAGTCTGTAGCAGGTGTGATGTGGAAATGTTTCAAACCATCACAACATAAATACACAAGCAACTCACCTCCGGTACACCGCATTCCAGAGTGCAGCAGACAGCTGGTGAAGTCAGACAGCTGTGCTGTGTGCTGGCAATGTCGATCAGATGATAAATGCATAATCCACTTTTGGTATGAATAAATCCCATGTGAAGTGCCGTCCCGCACTGATAATCCAACTACAGTTGTGTTAAGATGCGTGTCAATTAAAATGGCCATAAAAAGACTTGAAACAAAGAAGAAGCAGTTCGCTGGCTGCGTCTGAAGAATGTTGCGCATATGTGGGAAGTTGGTTCACTCACTGCCAGCGCAGTTCAGCAGCAGTTACAGAGTCCAGCCAGATGAATAACTTCTAGCAATGCAAGTATATACTGATCAAAAATGTCAAGATTTTTCACCGGACTGTACACAAGCAGGCGATCACTGACAGTTGTCAGCCTTTTTGTGCGCTCTCTGGATGGACAGCTCCTGTACTCTCGTGCACACGTGTGCTCATGTGCGCCCCACGTGTGGACGCGGCATGGCTGGTACAGCCATTATGAACACACATACATGCATCTGAACATTTAAGACATTACATTTACATTTCGGACACACAATCACACACTGCTTTGATCACTTGTTCTACAGTAGTGTTCAGAATAATAGTAGTGCTATGTGACTAAAAAGATTAATCCAGGTTTTGACTATATTTCTTATTGTTACATGGGAAACAAGGTACCAGTAGATTCTCACAAATCCAACAAGACCAAGCATTCATGATATGCACACTCTTAAGGCTATGAAATTGGGCTATTAGTAAAAAAAAAAAAAAAGTAGAAAACAGGGTGTTCACAATAATAGTAGCATCTGCTGTTGACGCTACAAACTCAGAGTACCCTGTAAATGTTCCCTCTTGGTTTGGAACATTTTAGCAGTGAAACATTAAAGTGACTAAAACACAAAACACATCATTCTTCTTTTAATTGAAAACATACAAAGTATATTTTCTGAACATAAATATGGAGAATACAGTGAACACTACACAATATTGTCAGTTTCAGTAAGCACAAATTTGGCCACAACACTCAGAAAATCCATCAATGGGTTCCGCTTCACTGACGGACTACTTCTTTACTTAATAAAATTTTCAATATTTTATTCTATATAAATTGTGCTCATGTACATATAAAGGCTTGTCCTGAATACATTTAATGGTCATAATGTCTTAAAATTGCAGTTGTACTTAAAGTCTCTGTAAGAAGTCCCACTTTACTCGTCTTCTCAGTCCACGCTTTCCATTTTGCTCCACAGTATTAAGAACAAAACAATCATCAAGAAAACCGTCACAATCTCAGCATACAGACATACAACTCTCCAACAAATTCAGGCTGTAAATATCATTCAGTTTTAATGTTTCCCTTCAACATCAACTCACCAGCTTCAATTAGAAAAAAAACAAAAAAAACTGTGGTCTCTCATTTCAACCGCTTAGTCCAATAAAGGGTCGCGGGGGGTTGGAGCCTATTCCAGTAGTCATAGAGCGCGAGGTGGGGTACACCCAGGACTGAACGTCAGTCAGTCTCCTGTGTGCATTCATTTAATATATATATAAGCTTCCAGTGTGTTAAGACTACAGGAGAATTTACAGAATATTTTACTTATGAGGCACACATTGTATTTATCCAGATGTTGAAATGTACGAAATAATAACTGAAAACCAATGATGTTTTTCTCAGTCAACTGTGAATGAGATTTGTGCAAGAGTGTGTGCGTGTGTATCAAAGTCTGTATTTCTGTTCTTTTAAGATGACAGACGTAAAGACAGATGCCCATCACAGCTATGGTCAGTTTAAAGTCATCAATTAATCGATCAGGCATGTGTTTGAACTGTGGGGGGGAAACAGGCAAAAGTCTGGGGTTAGGTTCAAGTCCTTGACCTTCTTGCTAAGGGGCAACAGTGTTAAGTACCAGTGCACAGCCTTATTGTGGATTCTGGACTGTTCTGCATTCATATAGCGCTTTTCCATCTGAATCAGAAGCTCAAAGTGCTTTACAATGATGCCTCACATTCACCCACCAATATCAGGGAGCTGCCATGCAAGGTGCTCACTACCCACTGGGAGCAACTCAAGGATTAAAGACCTTGCCCAAGGGCCCTTAGTGATTGAAGGTCTGGCTGGGGTTTGAATTGAGGATCCTCTGGTCTTAAGCCCAACGCTTAACCACTAGACCATCACCTCCCCATTCCAACTCCAAATAAATCTATTAAATGAAAATATCATTTGCTGCCCACACAATCACGATGAGCGCAGTTTAGAAGGAGAGTGGAGCATAGAAGAAGGAAGAGTGGAAGAACTGCACGTGAATTAGTGGGTTCAACAACAAGATGTTGAAAACAGCAATCAGGAATTTTGTATTGTTCTCACACACAAAAATGCAGGAAAAAACCTTAGTAGGCACCTTCAAGATTATAAAAAAAACAAACTTGTTTTTGTTTCAGAGAGAATATTAACAAATTTGTAGCAGTAAAACAAAATGACATCATGTGATGATAATGAAGGAATTTTTTTTGCCCCTACTGACCTGTACTAAAAGCAAACCTTTAAAAAGAGTCTTGAATCATAAAGTACTCACTCATACTGCGCATCTTTGGTCCAGTGTCTGGTGTCAGAGGTAAACGTTACCTGTACTGTGTTACAAACAGGCTGTGACCAACAAAATGATGAGCAGAAAATAAATATATTTACAAATTTAAAAATGCAGGGAATTTTAAATTGCTACAACTCCTGTATTCATGAAGTTACTCTCCTACAGCTCTGAATGGGGCTCAGTATTTAAAGAAGCTTTTACTAATGTGTGTACAAACTGTGTCGTCTCAGAGCGTTTCATAAGCTGACAGAAGTAAAGCCAAAAAAAAAAAAAAAAAAAAAAAATGGATTAGGATGCTTTGTAATGCCAAACTTTTATCAAATATACAATGTTTTAGCTTCCTGTCTAGTTCTACTGCAGTATTATAGTCAATACTTACATCTTCACATATTACCGTCACTGTTTTTACATTCAGCAACATTCCTTCTTTACATAAAAATAAAACACTCTACTTGAATCTGTTTATGTCTCAGCGAGGCCTCATTGTGGTCATAAAAAAGTATACATAACGTAAGGCAGGCTTGCTGACGATAGACTTTTTTCATCATTTCTGTTCATGGTTTTTGCACAATAGTAGGACAAAAAACCTTTTTAAAACATTTAAGATAGAAGATCAAATTTAAAAACCAAACAGTAGAAATGCACTGGTAGAAAAGATACTGGGCGACTGTATGAAAATCATAGCCACACACAATTTGTAATGTATATAGAATATAAAAGAACCTTCAGTAAACAGTCTGCATCTGAAAAGAAGTGTCTTGATGTGAAATCAAGCATCAGGAAGTGAATGTGAAGTTTTTGTGTAGAGTTGCAAAACAGTGTTCTTCTAAAAAAAAAAATATATATATATATATATTTTGGAGAGCACAAGGTCAAGAGACAGCTGTTAAACCAGAGATCCAGCCTGGTTCTGCGCCGGCACCATAATGGGTACTCCTCCCATGCGGGTGATGTTGGCAGCTGTGATGGAGGAGGTGGGTGGCTGTGACAGGGAGGGTGTGGCCTGAAGCTGGAGGTGAGGTTGGCTGTAGGTTTGTGAGACGGGCTGGGCCTGCGGCAGCTGGGTGTAGCGCTCTGTTCTTGGTAAAGAGTTCTCATTGGTGTTGGTATCGGAGGAAGCTGGCTGTCCTCGGGGCAGAGTGGGGTTGCTGCTGTAGCCGTAGTGAGTCGGGGTCGAGGCGCCGTGTTGGCGGGACGGTCGGTACCCAGTGGTGCTGCCAGTGGCGGTGATGATGGAGGCGGTGTCTGAGGAAGGGCGCTGGGGGTAATGCTGCAGGTGGGGATGGTGGTTGTTGTGGTTTAAGGCCTCCCGGTGGTGTGGGCTGGAGGCAATAGAGGACAAGGTGCCGTTTTTGGAGATGTCAGAACCCATGCCACTTTTAGCCCATGAAACACGCTTGGGAGCCTGAGCATCCTCCCTGGACACGAGAGAAACACATTTAAAGCTATTCAGTCATTTTGAAAACATCATGAGGGGATGTACCACAGCGTTTACACTTCAGCTTTACAAATACACTGGAACATTACAGTCTCAGAGTCAAGTGTTACTTTAACTCTCAAAGTATTATTTGAGCACTGTGCTGACCCTCACACAGTGATGGAGTTGTCAGACTTGATTATACAAATGTGAATGAACTCTCTAAAGGTGTAATATTACTTCTGCCCTAGTGTTGAATGAGAAATGAAAAAAGGTCTTCTGACACCAAATCTCAACCTCCGGTGCTGAAGGAAGACAACGTGGAAGTGAGAAATCTTCCAGCTGAATGATCGTTTGAAATTCCAGTATCGAGTCATTCCCATAGACCCTCATGTTAAAATACCCAACTTTGAGAAGAAACAGAGTTACAACTTGATACAACCAAAAAAAATAAATAAATAAATAAGAACAATTTTGGCCTTTACAGTTAGTTTCCTCCATCACAGCAACTGTATGGGCCATGATTTTTTTTTCCACAACTTACCACATTAAAATATTATAAGTCATATATGTATGAATAATTAGGGGCGTGGTCACTGAATAACAGCTATGCACTGCGAGAGGAGTCCAGATCAAACTCAAGGGCCGTGCAAGCAGAAGCAAGCAGAGTCTGTGCTCCAGTGTTTCTCTTGAGTGAAATTGTTGTATTATTTAATTTGTATGTTAGCACTGTTAGCGGGTATCGGTAGCTTGGCGACATTAATGCAGTGCAGCTGTTTCACCACTGATGGTGCAGCTGTTAGAGGTTATATGCAGGTGATACTTTGCTATAACCCAAGGCATCCATCCAGTCTGCAAAAATATGCATGAATCAAACATCTGAACCACAGTTACCCTGTTAGCCTTAGCTTATTTGGTAACTGCGATATGGGGGGCATATTCAGGCTTCATTTGCCATCCGGTCTTGTTCACGCTACCCTCCTTTACCCATTTACATGATGGCCATGAGTTAGACTGAGTAAAGCACCTCCAAGATTGCCTAACTGACTAACATTCAGATTAAACCCATTTGGACTTCAAACCGCTCTTCAGAAAACCTATGGATAACATCACAGAGGGTTTGTCCATTGCATATACACAGTCTATGTGCATTACTCCTGGATCAGGTTGATCCTGGACAACTGCAGCATAATATCATCCTATCATGTTTAAAAAAAAAAGGATATGGCACTAGGGATAGAGACCACAGAATCTTTAAAATAACTAGTTCACCTGGCCAGTCTTGGAGGGTGACTGAGCCAAAGTAATGCTCGACCTTGTCTTAAAATTTTAAGCCAGTTAGTGGAACATCAGAGAACTTATCACTCAAAATGTTTAAAACATGCACTCTCCCAATAGTGACAAATTCTGAGAATTTTTGTCCATATCCTCCTGACTACCAGGAAGGTAGTCAGGATACCTGGATGTTCTGAAACGGTTTGAACTTGAAATGAATAGAAAAAAAGATTTTTTTCCAGCTCAAAATCTGTGGGTTTTTTTGGACATTGACGTCGAAATGGTTAACAGGGGTGGCGAGCAGGGGTTCAGTTCAGAAGGTTCCGGGTTCAAATCCCACCCCTGCCACATTTCTCCATGTAATGTATAGTTGCGTCAAGAAGGGCATCCGGCGTAAAACTTGTGCCAATTCAACATGCAGATCCACGTTGGATTTGCTGTGGCGACCCCAAGTGCAAACAAGGGAGCAGCCGAAGGGACTTACTTACGTCGAAATGGTGAACAGGTGTGTTTTTTTTTTTTTTTTGAGGGGGGGTCATTATAACTATTTGTAGTGTTTATTAGTTGTACAGTTTTCCCACGGCTAAGCTTTTTGAGGGAGAAGTGGAAGTGTTTCATCCACACCTCTGTAAAGAGTGCAGAAATGCATCTGAGCACAGCGTAAGAAATGTGCTTCAAAAACTCCTTGAAGCTGGAGTCGCGGAGAAAGAGGAATTTTATCCGTGTGTAAAGGTGGGAACATGAAGACTGTTTTGCACTGTTAACGTGAGAGACATGACCCGCCCCAGGCTGATTAACAGAGTTGCCTGCTTACCGGATTGGTGATCGGATCTTTACTGACCATCATGTTTGTATAATGTGGATATTTTGAAAAGAGATAACTTTGGAACTGGAGCAGCAGCGATATTCTATATGTGTCTGTGTGTGAACACAGTAGGAGACTCAGCTGGATGGATCTCGCAGGGTTTGTATTTATTACAGCTATCTGCTTTTCAATCTTATTTCTACATATTTGATGTGGAGTTTTTTCTGAATATAAAAATCAACATGGATTGACAAGCTGTCATTAAATCTGAGCATGAAACTAAGTGGCTGCAGACACAGCGGACCGACCTTCTGTCTCCAACATAATGATTCTGGATAAACAAGGCTATTAATCTGTTGTGCATTTTTCTGACACACTCTGGATTATTTTACTTTTACTATACATATGTCGCGGACGTGAATGAGCGAAGCTCGTCAGCATCTCACCATGTCATTTAGGTTCATTTAGTAAATGCTTCAGGCGATAGTTAGCATGGCAAAATCTTTCAGCTTCTGGGGGAGGGGGGGGGGCAAGATCCCCTGCCTTTTTAAGCATTTTCCTTATTTTGGATTCTGGATGGGCTCTGCCCCCACACTTTTTTAAACATTTTTCTTTTTTTGCTTTTCAGCTGACCCCCCTAATTACAGCCCTCTTAACCCCCTGCCACTTTAAGCATTTTTTAAATGTAGATGTAAATTAATATTCAAAGTTTTCAGCTAGTTGACAGTAGGGCTGTACAATATGGCACAATATGGCCAAATTATCGTATATCAATACTGTCATATAAATTGTCATGTAAATGTCACTTATAAACATTCTGTCCATATTCTTGAGTCGCTTAGGTGGGTAGGGAGAGTTCCCATGGGATAAAACTTTGGTTGCTGTAGCTCCTCTGAAAAAGAGAGCCTTAAATCAGAAGTGCCTGACTCCGTGGTATAACTCACAAACTCGCAGCTTAAAGCAGATAACCCGTAAGTTGGAGAGGAAATGG
The DNA here is from genome assembly GCF_902500255.1 of Thalassophryne amazonica. Classification (NCBI taxonomy): domain Eukaryota; kingdom Metazoa; phylum Chordata; class Actinopteri; order Batrachoidiformes; family Batrachoididae; genus Thalassophryne; species Thalassophryne amazonica. The sequence goes on along the minus strand of NC_047111.1, from coordinate 104,996,402 downwards.
CGTCTCACTAATTTAGAAGATCTTCACTTAGCCTGGAAAAAGAGTCTGTTGCTCTATAAAAAAGCTCTCCGTAAAGCTAGGACATCTTTCTACTCATCACTAATTGAAGAAAAATAAGAACAACCCCAGGTTTCTTTTCAGCACTGTAGCTAGGCTGACAAAGAGTCAGAGCTCTATTGAGCCAAGTATTCCTTTAACTTTAACTAGTAATGACTTCATGACTTTCTTTGCTAATAAAATTTTAACTATTAGAGAAAAAATTACTGATAACCATCCCAAAGACATATCGTTATCTTTGGCTGCTTTCAGTGATGCTGGTATTTGGTTAGACTCTTTCTCTCAGATTGTTCTGTCTGAGTTATTTTCATTAGTTATTTTCATTAGTTACTTCCTCCAAACCATCAACATGTCTATTAGACCCCATTCCTACCAGGCTGCTCAAGGAAGCCCTACCATTAATTAATGTTTCAATCTTAAATATGATCAATCTATCTTTATTAGTTGGCTATGTACCACAGGCTTTTAAGGTGGCAGTAATTAAACCATTACTTAAAAAGCCATCACTTGACCCAGCTATCTTAGCTAATTATAGGCCAATCTCCAACCTTCCTTTTCTCTCAAAAATTCTTGAAAGGGTAGTTGTAAAACAGCTAACTGATCATCTGCAGAGGAATGGTCTATTTGAAGAGTTTCAGTCAGGTTTTAGAATTCATCATAGTACAGAAACAGCATTAGTGAAGGTTACAAATGATCTTCTTATGGCCTCAGACAGTGGACTCATCTCTGTGCTTGTTCTGTTAGACCTCAGTGCTGCGTTTGATACTGTTGACCATAAAATTTTATTACAGAGATTAGAGCATGCCATAGGTATTAAAGGCACTGCGCTGCGGTGGTTTGAATCATATTTATCTAATAGATTACAATTTGTTCATGTAAATGGGGAATCTTCTTCACAGACTAAGGTTAATTATGGAGTTCCACAAGGTTCTGTGCTAGGACCAATTTTATTCACTTTATACATGTTTCCCTTAGGCAATATTATTAGACAGCATTGCTTAAATTTTCATTGTTACGCAGATGATACCCAGCTTTAATCTATCCATGAAACCAGAGGACACACACCAATTAGTTAAACTGCAGGATTGTCTTACAGACATAAAGACATGGATGACCTCTAATTTCCTGCTTTTAAACTCAGATAAAACTGAAGTTATTGTACTTGGCCCCACAAATCTTAGAAACATGGTGTCTAACCAGATCCTTACTCTGGATGGCATTACCCTGACCTCTAGTAATACTGTGAGAAATCTTCGAGTCATTTTTGATCAGGATATGTCATTCAATGCGCATATTAAACAAATATGTAGGACTGATTTTTTGCATTTGCGCAATATCTCTAAAATTAGAAAGGTCTTGTCTCAGAGTGATGCTGAAAAACTAAGATTAGGCTTAAAAACTTTCCTTTTTGCTAAAGCTTATAGTTAGGGCTGGATCAGGTGACCCTGAACCACCCTGAACCTTAGTTATGCTGCTATAGACTTAGACTGCTGGGGGGTTCCCATGATGCACTGAGTGTTTCTTTCTCTTTTTGCTCTGTATGCACCACTCTGCATTTAATCATTAGTGATTGATCTCTGCTCTCTTCCACAGCATGTCTTTTTCCTGGTTCTCTCCCTCAGCCCCAATCAGTCCCAGCAGAAGACTGCCCCTCCCTGAGCCTGGTTCTGCTGGAGGTTTCTTCCTGTTAAAAGGGAGTTTTTCCTTCCCACTGTCGCCAAGTGCTTGCTCACAGGGGGTCGTTTTGACCGTTGGGGTTTTTCCGTAATTATTGTATGGCTTTGCCTTACAATATGAAGCACCTTGGGGCAACTGTTTGTTGTGATTTGGCGCTATATATATAAAATTGATTTGATTTGATTTGATTGATAAAAAAGCTTTTCAACCTACCATCCCTGGTTCTCAAGACCAGGCACCTAAGTGGCTCTACTCTCTCTCTTTTTTTTTAAGATATTTCGGTGTACCTTAATAAACACTAGTAGAGTTCCACCTTAGATTTGAAATGTATAATAGAAGATATACCTTACTGAATTTTCATATCAATATGATATACAATATGACTATGGTTTCACACAAAGTGCAGCAACAGTGAAAATTAAGCATTTTTAAACAGTAATAATACCACACTCATTTTACACTCATCATAAGGTTAGGATACTATGCCCTCCAAAAGTATTAGAACACTTGGAATTTCACACATTTTAATTTGTTTATGCCATTTTAAATACTACAAATCAAATCAAATCAATTTTATTTATATAGCGCCAAATCACAACAAACAGTTGCCCCAAGGTGCTTCATATTGTAAGGCAAAGCCATACAATAATTACGGAAAAACCCCAACGGTCAAAACGACCCCCTGTGAGCAAGCACTTGGCGACAGTGGGAAGGAAAAACTCCCTTTTAACAGGAAGAAACCTCCAGCAGAACCAGGCTCAGGGAGGGGCAGTCTTCTGCTGGGACTGGTTGGGGCTGAGGGAGACAACCAGGAAAAAGACATGCTGTGGAGGGGAGCAGAGATCAATCACTAATGATTAAATGCAGAGTGGTGCATACAGAGCAAAAAGAGAAAGAAACACTCAGTGCATCATGGGAACCCCCCAGCAGTCTAAGTCTATAGCAGCATAACTAAGGGATGGCTCAGGGTCACCTGATCCAGCCCTAACTATAAGCTTTAGCAAAAAGGAAAGTTTTAAGCCTAATCTTAAAAGTAGAGACAGTGTCTGTCTCCCTGATCTGAATTGGGAGCTGGTTCCACAGGAGAGGAGCCTGAAAGCTGAAGGCTCTGCCTCCCATTCTACTCTTACAAACCCTAGGAACTACAAGTAAGCCTGCAGTCTGAGAGCGAAGCGCTCTATTGGGGTGATATGGTACTATGAGGTCCCTAAGATAAGATGGGACCTGATTATTCAAAACCTTATAAGTAAGAAGAAGAATTTTAAATTCTATTCTAGAATTAACAGGAAGCCAATGAAGAGAGGCCAATATGGGTGAGATATGCTCACTCCTTCTAGTCCCTGTTAGCACTCTAGCTGCAGCATTTTGAATTAACTGAAGGCTTTTCAGGGAACTTTTAGGACAACCTGATAATAATGAATTACAATAGTCCAGCCTAGAGGAAATAAATGCATGAATTAGTTTTTCAGCATCACTCTGAGACAAGACCTTTCTAATTTTAGAGATATTGCGCAAATGCAAAAAGCAGTCCTACATATTTGTTTAATATGCGCATTGAATGACATATCCTGATCAAAAATGACTCCAAGATTTCTCACAGTATTACTAGAGGTCAGGGTAATGCCATCCAGAGTAAGGATCTGGTTAGACACCATGTTTCTAAGATTTGTGGGGCCAAGTACAATAACTTCAGTTTTATCTGAGTTTAAAAGCAGGAAATTAGAGGTCATCCATGTCTTTATGTCTGTAAGACAATCCTGCAGTTTAGCTAATTGGTGTGTGTGTCCTCTGGCTTCATGGATAGATAAAGCTGGGTATCATCTGCGTAACAATGAAAATTTAAGCAATGCCGTCTAATAATACTGCCTAAGGGAAACATGTATAAAGTGAATAAAATTGGTCCTAGCACAGAACCTTGTGGAACTCCATAATTAACCTTAGTCTGTGAAGAAGATTCCCCATTTACATGAACAAATTGTAATCTATTAGATAAATATGATTCAAACCACCACAGCGCAGTACCTTTAATACCTATGGCATGCTCTAATGTCTGTAAAAAAATTTTATGGTCAACAGTATCAAAAGATGATCAGTTAGCTGTTTTACAACTACCCTTTCAAGAATTTTTGAGAGAAAAGGAAGGTTGGAGATTGGCCTATAATTAGCTAAGATAGCTGGGTCAAGTGATGGCTTTTTAAGTAATGGTTTAATTACTGCCACCTTAAAAGCCTGTGGTACATAGCCAACTAATAAAGACAGATTGATCATATTTAAGATCGAAGCATTAATTAATGGTAGGGCTTCCTTGAGCAGCCTGGTAGGAATGGGGTCCAATAGACATGTTGATGGTTTGGAGGAAGTAACTAATGAAAATAACTCAGACAGAACAATCGGAGAGAAAGAGTCTAACCAAATACCGGCATCACTGAAAGCAGCCAAAGATAACGATACGTCTTTGGGATGGTTATGAGTAATTTTTTCACCACTGTGCTCCGGAACAGGAAGTGATACAATACCGCAGTGAGAGCCAACCACCAGTAGAGGCAAGCAAATACAAAAAAATAATTCAAATTTCTAAAATTATCTTCCTCAAACTCTAACTGAAAGCAAATCTCTAAAACTTGATAAAATCTGTAAATAATAATCAGTTTTATTGCCAATTTTCTTTAGACAAGTCGGGATGGAAACATGAACATTTCCAAGTCACTGAATATGTCTTAGACTTTATTTACATCAATTATGAAGAAATACCAAAGTTTCTTTCAGTAAAACATCAAATCTAGGCTTTCATCTCAAATGTACTTTCTATGAAATTGTAGCTGAACTTTCAGGTTTTCTTTTTAAAGGAGACCTGCATTGAAAAAAATGCAGTCAGATTTTTTGAACGAAAAATGACTTACATTTACACATGAGATCCTTCTGAATGTAGTAAAGTACATCTGCAAGCCAAGATCTGTCATTCAACAGAGAAATCTTCATTTGAAAATGACAAATTTACAGCTAACATTTAGCCCTCCGCAAATTGTCCCTCTCATCATGGACGCTGCCGAGACGTCACAGACAAGACCCTCTCCCAGCATGCATTGCGGCAATTGTAATTTGTGGATTTACGTCAGTTTGCATCTGCACCTTTTTCTTGCCTTATACGGAAGGATCTACTTTTTTTAAAACTTCATATTGTCTTGCGGCACGTTTGGTGAGTACACATTTATTTTATTTGTGCTTAAAAATTATCTTGAGGGACTTTTTCATACGCCCGTTTGATTGAATGGTGTCGCAATGAAAATCTACTGTCTTTCGCCTCTGGTACCATCGCGGGATATGGAGGCGAGACCCGCAAAGAATCCCAGTCATTAAAAATATATAAACCTCTCTCAGCGTCCATGGAGCTCTGGGGCTCCGATTACCGAGACGTGCGGTGCTGTGGATTTTGCAGCAAGAAGTCTGTCCTTGAAGCAACAGGTGTACCGGCTGCTCCACATCAAAATGGCGAGCGTAGTCTCTGGACTTGTTCCAAGTTGGCTGCACCTCCATTCAGTAGACAGAGAGGTGATGCCGGTGTTGTGCGCTGAATCTAGCACAACACCGGCTGCAAAGCAGACACGGGCGGTGTGAGTGGCCCTCGTCGGCAGTTAACGAGCTCGTTAACGAGCCCGCAGACTTAATAAGTGCAGCGGAGGCAGAGAGCGGGAGAGGAAGAATGGCGTCCGCTTTCGATGTCGTTGTTGATCTGAGCACACAAATCTGTATCTCACATTCATTGCAGCTTACTTTGGGATGTTGAAACCAGGACGTGTATAAGTAACATTACTAACAGATAAAATCAATTTCAATGCGGGATCGGACTGAAGGCAGGAGCGCGTCGTCTTGTCCCTGACGTCATGGCAATGATACGGCTGTACAAACTGTTTTCACAGAGGGCTAAATTTTAGCTGCAAATTTGTCATTTTTAAACGAAGATTTCTCCGCTGAATTACAAATTTGGGCTTACAGATTTACTTTACTGCATTCACAAGGGTCTTATAAATACATATCAGCTATTTCTTTCTGAAATCTGACCACATTTATTTCAATGCAGGTCTACTTTAAGAAAATCCTCCTCGACACCACTTCATCAGGAAGCTGGATTTTATATTTTTAATTAATTTATATCAAGTTGTAAAAAAATTGCTTTCAGTTTGAGTTAAGGAACATAATTTTAGAAAAAAAAATGTATTTGAAATGGAATAAACAAATTAAAATGTGTGAAATACCAAGTGTTCCAATACTTTTGAGGGCAAATGAGAAACACTGAGGAGCAGCATCTTACATCTCATATATAGTGCAGCAGATAAGAGAATATTTAGAGTGGAATCCTGCAAATACACAAATAATCCATAGACATGAACTCTTTTAAACAAAACTGACTGTCCACTTGAATTTTCAATAGGCAGCCAGGTAGGGGTCAATTGAAGAATTACACAGGGGTCAAAAAAAAAAAAAAAAAAAAAAATGCTCCAATCATATAGAAAACTACACCACATTATATGCCTGATCATAAAGATTCCAAAAAGATATAGTTTGGACAATCTATGATTGAATGTTATGGAGGTATGAGGTAAAAGCAGCAAGAATGGTGACAAAGGTCAGTTTCAGTTTGTACAGAAGTCAAAAGTTAAAGTTCCTCCATTAATTTAGCTCCAGCTGTATTTGTGCTGAATTTGATGCTTGTATCACCATTTGAAGGATTGTTTCAGTTATCTGCTGCACTAATAAGCCAACAGAGCACGAACCAGCTGCTGTCTGTTAGCTTAAACGTGTATATAAGGCAACCCGAATTAAAGTAGAAATTCTGCTTTTAACAACCTGGAGCTCATTTCTGGCATAAAATACGGTCGTTTACTTAACAATATAAGTTTGGTGTGATTAGAAGTCCATAGTTCAAACGACGTGTTCAGTTCAAATCTGGAACAAACATTTTTCTTCTTCTACTAAGGTGGATTAGAACTTTTTGTGGTACACAGCACTAACTACTGGACAGGAGGAATCTAGCAGTCAATGGGACTGAATGATTTGAAAATGCAGCTCTTTCAACCAGACGTGTGGTGCTGTGACATGTCAATCATCTGTGTCCAATCAGATTTCAGGGGCGTCCAGTGAAACCCTGGCATACGCTCTAGCTCCACCCATGCCAGGACGTGTTCAACATTGGACATTTCCTGTTTCACTGTGACTGAGAATTCGGCACTTCCTGTTTGAGTGTGAGCTTGCCACTGAGTTCCCGCGACATTCCATGGGATCTCGTCTGTCAATCCAGGAAGTGTTTGACATTTGAACATTTCCTGTTTGACTGTGGATTTGAGTTTTGGCACTTCCTGTTTAGGACGCTCTGTACCATGAGTGAGCTTTGCGCTGCTGCGCGCCGCTTCACTCATATTAGCTATATCAGAGCCCACACAATATTTTTTAAAAGATAGCATTGACTGGAGTGAGATATGCCCTTTAAATTCATAAATTGCACAGGGACCAGAGTGATCGTAACAGTGTACATCTCAGGTACTCAGTTATGGGAGCTAAAAACATATCTCCACTGTCCACAAAATCAGATACACAACCTAAGATGATCAGATCAGCCTCTGGGCGAGGGCGAAATCATAGTAATAGTATTCCTTGTGTAACTGACTTGATTTCGTTGGCCATGTCGTCCTCTCTGTCTCGCCGCCTCCTCAGCAGGAAAAAGACACAGATGAGGAGAAGGACCAAGAAGCCAACCACTGAGCCCACTGTGGCGCCAACGATCATTCCCACATTCGTGGCTACAGGGAGGAACATCAGATACCCAATGATAAGTAGTTTTCAAAGGGGACAAAACACCAAGTAACTGACAGAGTTGTGTTAAAAAAAAGTGTGTGTAAAAAGTGAATAAAACTAAAAATCCTTATAAAAGCTTTTATTTCCATACACACAAATGCAATGGGAACACTGTACATTCTATTCCAAATCAAAACATGAAGAAAAAGTTATCAAATGTGTTATTACTTAACAGAAAGAGAAGAAAAAGGAATATTAGGGTGTTCAAAAAATCCTTGGATCCTTTGTGCACTGGCACGCAGCCGCGCACAATTCATGCGCAGTTTATAAAGGCTTACAACGAGTTTACTCACTGGTACTCCCGATTGTGTGCCAGTATGAGAATCAAATTAGTGCAAGTGTCAAGGTACCTTAAGATGTAAAGGACATATAGTATTTTTTTTTTAAGATTGGACGCTCAGTCCCAGGTAGGGGTTTGATTTTTTTTTACCACTGGAGCCCTAATTTTGCTTATTTTAAAAGTTAAAGTGAAGGTCAACAACAAAACACTTAGGCCTGATGAAGATCATCAAATAAAGCTGCAGAAAAACACACTGCTAGATGTTCTAATGGTCAAGCTGCAATAGACACAAACTATGGCCAAGAAATAGATGTTTAGCCAAGCTCAACGTAAAGGTCAAGAACAAATGTCAAACATGTTCTTGTACCAGGGAGTTAATAAGTCTGGTTGCTGTTGCTGAAACACGGATGGTTCCTCCACACATCAAGCACTGTACCACTTCCTGTGTTGGAGTAGCTCCTACATTCTTTACTTTCAGGCAGAACGAGGTATACGCCCAACTAATTTCTCCATAAGATTGTACTCAAAATGGTCAGAGAAATTGTCAGGCTTTTTAAAATTATTATTTTACACACTGCTAAATGACATAAACTGGACTTTGTCAGAGGGATGCACTACTACTACTTAGGGGTGTAATGATACACAAAAATCACGGTTCAATACGTACCTCAGTTCTGAGGTGACGGTTAGGTTCATTTTCGGTACAGTATGGGAACAAAATGCAAAACCTAAATTTGCTTGTTGTTTAAACCAACAATTTATTGTAACATTTTACAAACAGGAAAATAAAATAATTGCAAAGTGCTGCCTGGTAATAAGCTAAATAAAATGTTCTCAAATAAACAAGAAATATGTCAATTGATTTCCTGAAAGCTGTGCTCCTCATGCGGTGTGAATTCACACACACAGTGTAAATATAAGGTCTTACCTGTGCGTTTTAGTGAAGAAAAATAGCTCTGCGGCACTTTGCGCCGTCAGATGTGTTAGTGGAGCGGAGCCTTCTCCCCCTTCCTTCCCTACCGGTTCTCTGTCTTGGTCGAAAAAGTCACAGCGCCTCAATAACGTCTCATTTACCACAGCCTCCATGCGATCCTGGCTGCACATGTGATGAAATCTCAAGAAAAAGTTATAAATTTACTCAGTTCTCCGTGTGGAGCAGGGACATCGTGTGCGTGCACTGGATGACGTGCGCGTCAATATTTACATGTAACACTTCAGGGAAAAAATTTACTGTATGTATTTAATTAAAAGTTAAAAAATCTTTCTGTCTAACATCTTTCTCTGTAAATATCTCATGTTACAATGTGGAGCACCGCGGATTATTGACAAGTATGGCTTATTTATGTACAGTTTCTTTTTACAATTGGTGGGTGTGGCTAATATTCAGGTGCACTCTATAGTCCAGAAATTACGGTGAACACACACAACGCAAACTCACCTGTGCACAGGCTTGTACCGAACGAACGTCCTGTACTGAAACGGTTCAATACAAATACATGTATCGTTACACCCTTACTACTACTACTAATAATAATTTTAATTATTTATGAGACATTGTGAGTTAAACTGGCTGAAGCTGAGTTACATGTAAATAAAATAATTCTTTAACTAGTGCAAATGTAAATTTCTGTTATTTTTGGGTGGATATTTTAGGAAAGAAATCTCAAATATTAAAGTAGTAATGTGTGTAAAATTAACATGTGACTCATACTTGCTGTTACAAGTTCAGTTATTATTTATATGCATCATTTGTGTTAACGTTGGGCCCTGTAATTAACCAACATGAACCACATCTGGCTGGAAACACACTAAAAGCCCTTGGGCAAGGTCCTAAATCCCCAAGTTGCTCCTGGTGTGTAATGAGTGCCTTGCATGGCAGCACCTTGACATCGATGTGTGAATGGGTGAATGTTACTGTGAAGCACTTCAAGCTTCTGATATAGATGGAAAAGAACTATATAAATGCAGACCATTTACCACTTACCATAAACAGTAGTGTCTGCATTTTCTTTCTGTGACCCTTATTACACCCTTACAGGAGGCCCGAAGGCAGCAAATGTTACACATGCTGGATACATGCTGGACAACTGCATTTGATGTTGGTTACTCTCTTGACTTCTAATGTGTTTTTACATGGAAATGACATGTGAACATACAGTCCACTTAAAATCATGTTGCCCAAGAAAAAAAAACAAAAACAAAAGGAAACAAAACGTGCTACGTACAGGCAATGATTTCCACTTTGATATCACAGCTCTGTGAGCCGGCAGAGTTGCTGGCGGTGCACCTGTATGTCCCCGACATGTTACTGCTCAGGTTATTCAGCTTTAGAGTTCCAGTCTTCTCATCTGAAATGACATTACACATGCAATTAAGCAAGCATGCAAACACATTATTTCTACAGCAGTCAAACATATGACTATCTTTTGAAACTGCTCAACTGGTACACTTCACTCGTACTGGGCTGGATCCACGTTTGCCTTTAGACCTGCCTCAATTATTCATGGCATCGAATAAACAAGTTGCTGGAAACATTCCTCAGAGATTTTGGTCCATTTCGACAGGTATCACACTACCACAACACCAACTGTGGATACAAGGCAGGATAGATCCAGGCTTTCACGTTTACCCCAAATTCTGACCATCTGAATGTCACAGCAGAAACCAAGACTCAGTCGGTGGTGACTAAAACCTTGGTTTCCTGTTCATAGCTGACAGGAGGTGGCACTTGTTATGGTCTTCTTGCTGCTGTAGTCCGATTTCAGATGTCATGTGTTGTGCTGTCAGAGACGCTTCTCCACATACTTTGGCTGTAACGACTGTTTATCTGAGTAAATGTTGCCTTTCTATCAGTTGAAACCGGTCTGGCCATTACGGTCTGATTTCTGGTATTAACAAGGTGTTTTAATCCAGACAACTGCTGCTCAATGGTGGTTGTGCATGAAAATCCCAGTAGATCAGCAGTCTGCGGAAAAACTCAAACCAGCCAGTCTAGCACCAGCAACCCTGCTATGTTCAAAGGCCCTGAAATTATATTTCTTCATCATTCTGATGCTTCAGTTCAACCACAGCAGATCCTGTTGGTTATGTCTACATGCAATGAGCTCCTACAGCGTAAGTGTCTGATTAGCTTTAAGGTGGGTGCTTCCTATCTTACTGTAGGGTTGTGAAACGTGGATGCCACCAGTGACCTAGGGAAACCACTAAGATGTCTTTGATCCTCTGTCTCTTGGAGGTACCGCTGGAATTAGTTTGTATAAAAGGAACGGTTACTTAGGGAGACTCCGATGAGGAGTGCCGTTCGCACTGCGAGGGTACATCATCCACGACATTTTAGCCATGCGATGTGTTTCTCTGTGCATCACCCAGCATGCAGGTGCCTCAGTGTTGAGGACCCCAGTGGCGGAAGACAAGGGGTCAACCACGTTTCCAAGAGTCCACGCAGAGGATGTGAAAACACACAGCACAAGCACATACTCCCTGACATGACCTGATTGGCTGATTCAATTTTTGTTTCAATCAGTGGTTGAACAAGTGCCCCAAACGAAGTTGCCACTGATTGGAGCTGTGTTGTATTGAATGGGGTGAGTAAAATGCAGATATATATATACGAGGGCTGTCAATAAAGTAACGGTCCTTTTTATTTTTTTCAAAAACTATATGGATTTCATTCATATGTTTTTACGTCAGACATGCTTGAACCCTCGTGCGCATGCGTGAGTTTTTCCACGCCTGTCCGTGACGTCATTCGCCTGTGAGCACTCCTTGTGGGAGGAGTCGTCCAGCCCCTCGTCGGAATTCCTTTGTCTGAGAAGTTGCTGAGAGACTGGCGCGTTGTTTGATCAAAATTTTTTCTAAACCTGTGAGACACATCGAAGTGGACACGGTTAGAAAAATGAAGCTGGTTTTCAGTGAAAATTTTAACGGCTGATGAGAGATTTTGAGGTGATACTGTCGCTTTAAGGACTTTTCACGGTGGGAGACGTCGCGCAGTGCTCTCAGGCGGCGTCATCAGCCTGTTCAAGCTGAAAACCTTCACATTTCAGGCTCTATTGATCCAGGACGTCGTGAGAGAACAGAGAAGTTTCAGAAGAAGTCGGTTTCAGCATTTTATCCGGATATTCCACTGTTAAAGGAGATTTTTTTAATGAAAGACGTGCGGACGGGTCCATGCGTCGGGACGCAGCCGACGCGGTGCGGCGGCACAGGAAAAACACCTCCGTTGAAAGCCTTAAGGACAAGTTGGAACATGTCCTGCCTGTTAAACAATTTCTCATATACTCACTCCACTGAAAGCCATCAAAAGCCGCCTGGATTTTACAAATGGTTATCAACACGGAGGTGTTTTTCCTGTGCCGCCGCACCGCGTCGGCTGCGTCCCGACGCGCGGATCCGTCCGCACGTCTTTCATTAAAAAAAATCTCCTTTAACAGTGGAATATCCGGATAAAATGCTGAAACCGACTTCTTCTGAAACTTCTCTGTTCTCTCACAACGTCCTGGATCAATAGAGCCTGAAATGTGGAGGTTTTCAGCTTGAACAGGCTGATGATGGCGCCTGAGAGCACTGCGCGACGTCTCCCACCGTGAAAAGTCCTTAAAGCGACAGTATCACCTTAAAATCTCTCATCAGCCGTTAAAATTTTCACTGAAAACCAGCTTAATTTTTCTAACCGTGTCCACTTCGATGTGTCTCACAGGTTTAGAAAAAATTTTGATCAAACAACGCGCCAGTCTCTCAGCAACTTCTCAGACAAAGGAATTCCGACGAGGGGCTGGATGACTCCTCCCACAAGGAGTGCTCACAGGCGAATGACGTCACGGACAGGCGTGGAAAAACTCACGCATGCGCACGAGGGTTCAAGCATGTCTGACGTAAAAACATATGAATGAAATCCATATAGTTTTTGAAAAAAATAAAAAGGACCGTTACTTTATTGACAGCCCTCGTATATATATATATATATATATATATATATATATAATTTTTTTTATTTCAATTATATCATGTACATTTTTTTCAAATTTTGAACTTAAAGAGTACAACAAAAAAGGTGGAATTTTATGTTTTCACAAAAAAATGAAAACATGCAAAAGTGCCAGAAGCTGAGTATTTTTGTAAGCATGGTATGTAATCTAATAATGACAACAAAACAAAACTACGCCCTGACATCCTGGATCCACTACAACATTTAATGTGCTGTTCCTTGGTCTATGACTCACTACTCCACAAAGTTTCATGACAATGAATTCACCAGTTTCTGAGTAATCCTGTTAAAAATTAAAAATGAACTGGGATTGAAAATGTTACCTCCTTGGTGGACAGCAGCACATATAATTAAAATTCTCCAAAAGAAGACATAGACTGTGGTTAGTTTGTGGACCTACTCACTGAGCATGGGTGAGAAGAAGACCTCAGAGGTAGGACTGGATTTCTTCCACTTGTATGTAGGAACAGGTTTTCCATCACTGGAGGTGCAGCTCAGAGTCACATTGGCCTTCAGCACTGGTTTTCCTGACATGGAGCACTTAGGAACAGCAGGAGGAACTGAAAAGAGGCCCGTTAAGCTTTTAACATAAAAACAAACATAACACCTGCTCCGGCCTCTGGCTCCACCAGACACGTGCTGCTAATTTTCATTTTCTCACCCTTCACATCCAAACTGATCTCCGCAGACAGATCTTGATTATTAGGGATGATGACCTGGCAGAAGTAGCGCCCTGAGTCGGACTCCTGGGTGTTGTTGATGAAGAGTGAAATGTTATTTGAGGGCATGCTGGCAGTGAAGTTGACACGGCCCTGAAACTGGGAGCTTCCCACATTAATGTAACCCTGAATGTAAGAGATGACCTGGACAAGAGAAGAGAGACAGAGCCACAGATGTGTCTTTTGATCCAACAACTTAAAAGAAATTACTTTCAATTCAGCATGAATTCCATCATCAGGTTCAAAACCTGTACAGTTTCTCATTTTGTACTACGCGTATATACACACACCGCACCGGTGTTTTAGTCACATCTGTTCACAAATGTGGAAGAGAAACAAAGCATATAAACTTTAAACTCAGATAAAACTGAAGTTATTGTACTTGGCCCCACAAATCTTAGAAACATGGTGTCTAACCAGATCCTTACTCTGGATGGCATTACCCTGACCTCTAGTAATGCTGTGAGAAATCTTGGAGTCATTTTTGATCAGGATATGTCATTCAAAGCGCATATTAAACAAATATGTAGGACTGCTTTTTTGCATTTACGCAATATCTCTAAAATCAGAAAGGTCTTGTCTCAGAGTGATGCTGAAAAACTAATTCATGCATTTATTTCCTCTAGGCTGGACTATTGTAATTCATTATTATCAGGTTGTCCTAAAAGTTCCCTAAAAAGCCTTCAGTTAATTCAAAATGCTGCAGCTAGAGTACTGGGAGAGAGCATATCTCACCCATATTGGCCTCTCTTCATTGGCTTCCTGTTAATTCTAGAATATAATTTAAAATTCTTCTTCTTACTTATAAGGTTTTGAATAATCAGGTCCCATCTTATCTTAGGGACCTCGTAGTACCATATCACCCCAATAGAGCGCTTCGCTCTCAGACTGCAGGCTTACTTGTAGTTCCTAGGGTTTGTAAGAGTAGAATGGGAGGCAGAGCCTTCAGCTTTCAGGCTCCTCTCCTGTGGAACCAGCTCCCAATTCAGATCAGGGAGACAGACACCCTCTCTACTTTTAAGATTAGGCTTAAAACTTTCCTTTTTGCTAAAGCTTATAGTTAGGGCTGGATCAGGTGACCCTGAACCATCCCTTAGTTATGCTGCTATAGACGCAGACTGCTGGGGGTTCCCATGATGCACTGTTTCTTTCTCTTTTTGCTCTGTATGCACCACTCTGCATTTAATCATTAGTGATCGATCTCTGCTCCCCTCCACAGCATGTCTTTTTCCTGGTTCTCTCCCTCAGCCCCAACCAGTCCCAGCAGAAGACTGCCCCTCCCTGAGCCTGGTTCTGCTGGAGGTTTCTTCCTGTTAAAAGGGAGTTTTTCCTTCCCACTGTAGCCAAGTGCTTGCTCACAGGGGGTCGTTTTGACCGTTGGGGTTTTACATAATTATTGTATGGCCTTGCCTTACAATATAAAGCGCCTTGGGGCAACTGTTTGTTGTGATTTGGCGCTATATAAAAAAAAATTGATTGATTGATATATAAGTTGCACTGGTCTGTAAGTAGCATTTAGCTTTGAAACGTGGCACTACTGCATTATTTATTATAATACAGTAGCACCATAAATAATGTTTGCATTATATATTTATAATGCAAACACCACATTACTGGGCAGAAGCAAATGAGCTAATTAATGCTTTTATATGTGGCACAAAAATGCAAGTAAACGGTTTGTTTTGGACACTGAACAGATAGGTGAGGTAAACGTGCATCCTAATAAAATGTTTACAAACTCAGCATATTAATTATTTATAATGTCAACACCACATTTTTTTTTTTTTGAGTCACAACATTTTTGAGCTTGACCCAGAAAAAGTAAGGTGTCGTTCTCCATCTTTTGCATTATGAGATACCAACATTTCTCAAGAATGCATGATGTTTTGACTGACTGGGTGCACAGTGCTGAGAAATTGTGGTGAAAAGCTCAGTTTAATAGATGCATTTATTTATTTATTTGTCTATCTGTTAGCAGGATTACATCAAAACTGCTGCTTTGACAAAATCACCACAGATAGATTTTAGGGCATGAAAGACTCCATTAAATTTTGGAGGTGATTCAGATCCGGATTCTGGATCAAGATTTCACTTTGTAGGCTTTTAAGGATTACGTCAAAACTACTTCATGGATTCTCACCACATTTTCACCACAGATAGATATTAGCATGGAAGACTCCACTGAATTTTGGAGGTGATCTGGGCCCAGATTGGTGGACGTCAGAAATCTCTGACCACTCTTGTTTTAGGGCCCTTCACACATAACATGACATTGGGCGAAAGAAGCAGAAACTAGAAGAAAATCCACAAACAAAAAATGAAATGGGAACAGTGAAACATTCCACCTGCTGCTGGGAGGGACACATGGTCGTGCATGATACAACGGCAGCGATTTCGTGCACGCTCATGTGTGCACGAAAACAGTGCAAGCAGCTGAAATGTGTTGCACCACATTGCGCCACTGCTGTGCAGAAAAACAAAACAAAAACACACATCATAAAAAAAAAAACAGCAATTTATTGAATCCCTCTTATCGAGCAGACAACACAAGTATGAACCGTCTGTTCCTCTGTAGATGACCCATGGTCACAGACGTACAGTCATGAAATGACATGAATGAAGCAGTGTGCGCTTATCATGTCCACATCTGCTGGCCCGGCGTTCCCAGCTGGCCCGGCGCACGTGTCCAGTGAAGGAGCGACAACGCGTCATGTGGACCAGAGCTGACGTGGGTGATGTGACATTCAGATCGCCAGGTGAGTGTTCACATGATCAGATGGTCCTTTTCACATGGAGCAGCCTGCCGATGCCGATGTGCACGCTGATCGGCTGCTCCAGCCCGTGGCAAAGGCGATATGTTTTTATGTATTTCCACGTGAGGACAGCACGCACACTCACACGCCTCACAGTGTCGAGTTGTAAGATCATGTCCTTCAAAACATGGTACGTGTTCTCCAGCTGTGACTTGCGGTTCAGAGATCTCAACAGCTGCTGCTGTTTGGGAACACGCACCCACCCTGTCTGTTCAGCGCACAGAACAAAGTGTTACTCTCTGTTTCTGTGATTATTTATTTTAATTATTTGTTATGTAATTGTGTATGTAGTTATTGTAGTATTTATTTATATACTTGTCCTGGCTCTGTTCTCTGTGTTGTAATGTAACACGTCATGTGCACTGAGCCGTCATTTCCAGCTGGCAGTGTGTGGCTGGCCGGCAATCAGTTGAGAGGCGCCTCTGTGCTGTGTGCGCTCAGGTGTGGCTGGCCGATCACCATGTGGTCTCTTGTACATACACTCAACAAAAATATAAACGCAACACTTTTGGTTTTGCTCCCATTTTGTATGAGATGAACTCAAAGATCTAAAACTTTTTCCACATACACAATATCACCATTTCCCTCAAATAATGTTCACAAACCAGTCTAAATCTGTGATAGTGAGCACTTCTCCTTTGCTGAGATAATCCATCCCACCTCACAGGTGTGCCATACCAAGATGCTGATTAGACACCATGATTAGTGCACAGGTGTGCCTTAGACTGCCCACAATAAAAGGCCACTCTGAAAGGTGCAGTTTTATCACACAGCACAATGCCACAGATGTCGCAAGATTTGAGGGAGCGTGCAGTTGGCATGCTGACAGCAGGAATGTCAACCAGAGCTGTTGCTCGTGTATTGAATGTTCATTTCTCTACCATAAGCCGTCTCCAAAGGCGTTTCAGAGAATTTGGCAGTACATCCAACCAGCCTCACAACCGCAGACCACGTGTAACCACACCAGCCCAGGACCTCCACATCTAGCATGTTCACCTCCAAGATCGTCTGAGACCAGCCACTCGGACAGCTGCTGAAACAATCGGTTTGCATAACCAAAGAATTTCTGCACAAACTGTCAGAAACCGTCTCAGGGAAGCTCATCTGCATGCTCGTCGTCCTCATCGGGGTCTCGACCTGACTCCAGTTCGTCATCGTAACAGACTTGAGTGGGCAAATGCTCACATTCGCTGGCGTTTGGCACGTTGGAGAGGTGTTCTCTTCACGGATGATGCGAAGGAGATGTGTTGCACTGCATGAGGCAAATGGTGGTCACACCAGATACTGACTGGTATCCCCCCCAATAAAACAAAGCTGCACCTTTCAGAGTGGCCTTTTATTGTGGGCAGTCTAAGGCACACCTGTGCACTAATCATGGTGTCTAATCAGCATCTTGGTATGGCACACCTGTGAGGTGGGATGGATTATCTCAGCAAAGGAGAAGTGCTCACTATCACAGATTTCGACTGGTTTGTGAACAATATTTGAGGGAAATGGTGATATTGTGTATGTGGAAAAAGTTTTAGATCTTTGAGTTCATCTCATACAAAATGGGAGCAAAACCAAAAGTGTTGCGTTTATATTTTTGTTGAGTATAAATATCAGCATGTCATACAAGTGTGCTCCCCCCGCATGCCACATGTGTTGAGGGGGGCGCAGACACACTGGTACCACATGTGTTGGGGGGGATGGGGAGCCGCGATACACATGCATGCCACATGTGTTGGGGGAGGAGGAGTTCGGCACAGACACACCCATGTGTGTTGCTTGGTGACGCCAAACTCGTGGGCACTTAGACAGTTTTCACAAACAGCTCGAATGTGGTCATCTGCTCTCAACTCTCGTACCAGGAGGGTGAATAGCCCCGCCTATTATAAGTGTCCAGTGAGCGGTGTTGGATGTTCATGTGTGACACCTGGAATTTGGCCGACACTTGCCAAGATGGGGATCGAATGATCACTCGCAGGGCATTCTCTATCTTTCAGACACCGCAGTGTGCAAATGGTTGTGGCGACAGGTGTACGAGGCATTAGAGGCAGCTCCGATTTTTCACAAGAGGCATTTGACTCCACCTTTGTGCGCCATTCGGCCTCAATCGTGTTATGTGTGTAGGAGCCCTTAAAGATGTGACAGTGCTGTATTGGTGCTGGAACCCAAGATGGAAACAACTCCAACAGAGAATTAAGCAGTAATTAGTTTTCATTCATTCAATTTTTATTTCTCTACTGAATGCACAACGTCAGGACGGTGACAGTGGGTGTTTCCTTCTTCAGGCTCATATCTGAACTTATTTCAAATTGACCTGATAGTTTCAATCATTTCTGAATTTCATCTCAGTAGTTGTGGTGAGTGCTGTCAGACTGGCCACAACGCTGACTTAAATGTGTTTATTCAGTGCAAAAAATGGGGATCTAAATTTGGCTTTGGGTAGTGAGAGCTTCTTTTTTTCCATGTTTACTGGCAACAAAATGCAGTCGAGGGACTGCCTGTGTGTCCAGGTGGATGAAAGCAGCTCACTTTAAATGGACTGTGTCTTTTCCAGCTCTTTCTGCATTTTTGTTTTGATTTTGATCCTCTTTGGACAGTCCCGCTGCACAGAGAAATAATCTGACAAAGACAGATATGATAAAACAGGTGCCTGGATGGCGTGCATTCACTGTCAACTGAAAATACCTTCATTTAAGGTGTTTTTACTCTGAAAAGGATTTTATAAACGACATGAATTGCAAAAATAAGTCAAAGTAAAACTACAGACCTGTAAATTGATACATTAAAACAATAAGGAAATGAAACAGTAGTTGCATATAATTTTAAACTTTTTTTTTTTTTTTTTAGACAATTAACATTTGACAGCTTATTAACGTATACTGTTGCCAGATTACTTGTCGGAGTAATTGTAGTTGTAATTCCAGATGTTATTTATAGGTTCAAATAGTGTGGCTCTGGGTGTTGCCATGTTGGTAGTGCCTACTCCACCCAAGTCTCTGCCAACACATAAATGGGTAAAGAGGTAGAACCTGGGTAAGACTCTGCATAACTTGGGTGGGACAAATGAAGCCTGAACATGCCCCAATCTCACAGTAATGACAACCTAACAATCCGACAACCTAAAGCTAACAGGCTAATCTTGGTTCGGCTGTTTTATTAGAGCACATTTTTGCAGACTGGGTGGTTTTATGACAGGTGGTTGTTTGGGTGTAGGTATTACAGTTTTTCCTCAATTGCCAAAACACTCAACCCTATTGTCTGATCCAAATGCTCAGATGCTTGAACCCACTGATTGAATCAGTCACTCTTTTGGCAAAACCATAAGCACTTTTCACCTGTTTAGACACAACTTGCCAACACATTTTCATTGTGATGCACCTGTGTTGCATAATGGTTAGCACATGTGGCAAATGTCAAACACAGTTAAAGCACTGGTGTCACCGGTTGAACACAACAACTCTAAACTGATCACACTTGTGGCCAATGATGTGAGGGAACATATATAAGCCAGTTCAAAGAGCACTGGTTTGTGAGGCACTACAATGGATAGAAATCTGAGAGGAGTTCATGTGAGAGGTGGTCGAGGTGGTCAAAGTGGTCAACGAAGACAAAGAACAGTAATATCTGATGAAATCAGAGCTACTGTGATTGACCATGTTCTTGTCCACAGTATGAGCATGAGGGAGGCTGGACCAGATTTGTAATCTGTCTCTGTCAACTGGGGTTTTTCCAGATGAAATGAAAATTGCTAAGGTAGTCCCATTATATAAAAATGGAGACAAACATAATTTTTCTAATTACAGGCCAGTATCATTGCTTCCACAGTTTTCTAAAATTATGGAAAAAGTTTTTGTAACAAGATTGGATAAATTTATTGAGAAACATCATATTTTAAATAATGCTCAGTATGGATTCAGAACAAAACATTCGACAGCTATGGCAATTATGGAACTAATAGAGAAAATATCAACAACAATAGATAATAAGGATTATTTTGTAAGTATTTTTATTGACCTGAAAAAGGCTTTTGATGTTATAGACCACTCAAGATTGCTCACAAGTTACAACAATATGGAATAAGAGGTGTTGCACATCAGTGGGTAAAAAGCTACTTAGAAAATAGAAAACAGTTTGTTCAGATAAATAATACCAAATCAGAATTGTGTAACATTATTTATGGAGTACCACAAGGATCGGTACTTGGACCCAAACTGTTTATTTTGTATATCAATGATTTTGTGAATGTATCCAATGTGCTTGGCAGCATTTTATTTGCTGATGATACAACGCTGTTTTACTCTGGATCAGATATACAGGAAGTAGCACAAGTGATAAATACAGAGTTGGAAAAAGTTAAACATTGGTTTGATATAAACAGATTGTCACTAAATATTAATAAGACAAATTTCATATTGTTTAATGATAGAGCGAAAGAAAATAATGTGTCATTACAAATAGATGGAATGGATATACAAAGGGTAAAAGAAATGAAATTTTTAGGAGTCATGATTGATGAAGATCTTACATGGAAGTCACACATAAATTACATAAAAGGAAAAATAGCGAAAGCCATTGCTGTTTTGCATAAAGTAAAATATTCATTAAATAGTTATGGTTTATTAACATTGTACAATTCATTGATTGTCCCATATTTAACTTACTGTGTAGAAATCTGGGGATCAACATATACAACCTATATACAACCTTTATTTATTTTGCAGAAAAGAGCTTTAAAAGTGATTAGTAACAGTGGTTTTAGAGATTCATCTAATCCATTGTTTATTAAGTATAGGGTACTTAAATTTCATGATTAGTTGATTTGAAAATATTACAAACGATGTACCAAGTTAATAAAAATACTTTACCAACAAACATTCAAAATATGTTTGAAAAAAGAGTAAATAGTTATAAATTGAAAGGAATAGAAGTCTTTAAAAAAACAAGATTTACAACCAAAGTAAAGGAAAGGAGTATTGCAGTAAATGGTGTCAAATTATGGAACAATCTTAATAAAGAAATTAAAGAATTAAGGTCGCTTAAATTATTTAAAAAACATATTAAATTAGATGTATTAAGTAAGTATGAAACTATGAAGTAAGTCAGTGGGCTGCAAGAAAGTCAAAAAAAAAAAAAAAAAAAGTAAACTGTTAATAATGTTTGGAGTGTCTTAAGTTTAAATGTAACCTGTCAGTGATGTAATCTATTAATTAATGGTCATAATTATGAAATGGGTCAGTGGTATGTGACAAGTTAAAGAAATGCAATCTGTTAAATAATGTTGACTATGATGCTGTATATTGAAAGATTGTATTGTTAAAAGGGGCAGAAATCATAAGACTTGTTCTTTCTGCTCCTTTTCATTCTGGTATTGTGGTGCTTTGGTTTTTTGCTTTTCTGTTTTTCTTTAAATGAATGAAATAAATATTAAAGAAAGAAAGAAAGAAAGATGTTGGTAAATAACCCAAGTAATCCAAAGGTTCTTTGCAAAGAAACCAAGACAAATAAGTACAGAAATTACGTTATGTGGAACAAAATGGAACGACACAGGGAAAAAGTACTGAACACACTTACTGAAGCAATACTTTTTACAAAAGCCTTTGTTGGAATTGTCAGCTTCAAGACACCTCTTTTTTATGGAATTCGAGTCACATGCAACACTCAGGTGTGATTTTGGCCCATTCTTCTATAAAATCCGTCTTCTAGTATTGAAGAGTCTGTGAAGCTCTTCTATGAACTCTGATCTTTAGTTCTCTCCATAGATTTTCTGTTGGATTCAAGTCAGGTGATTGGCTGGGACATTCTAACAGCTTTATTTTCATTCTCTGAAACCAGCTGAGACTTTCCTTGGCTGTGTGTTTGGGATCATTGCCTTGCTAAAATGTCCACTCTTGTTTCATTTTCATGCCATAGGTATTAAAGGCACTGCGTTGCGGTGGTTTGAATCATATTTGTCTAATAGATTACAATTTGTTCATGTAAATGGGGAATCTTCTTCACAGACTAAAGTTAATTATGGAGTTCCACAAGGTTCTGTGCTAGGACCAATTTTATTCACTTTATACATGCTTCCCTTAGGCAGTATTATTAGACGGTATTGCTTAAATTTTCATTGTTATGCAGATGATACCCAGCTTTATCTATCCATGAAGCCAGAGGACACACACCAATTAGCTAAACTGCAGGATTGTCTTACAGACATAAAGACATGGATGACCTCTAATTTTCTGCTTTTAAACTCAGATAAAACTGAAGTTATTGTACTTGGCCCCACAAATCTTAGAAACATGGTGTCTAACCAGATCCTTACTCTGGATGGCATTACCCTGAGCTCTAGTAATATTGTGAGAAATCTTGGAGTCATTTTTGATCAGGATATGTCATTCAAAGCGCATATTAAAACAAATATGTAGGACTGCTTTTTGCATTTACGCAATATCTCTAAAATCAGAAAGGTCTTGTCTCAGAGTGATGCTGAAAAACTAATTCATGCATTTATTTCCTCTAGGCTGGACTATTGTAATTCATTATTATCAGGTTGTCCTAAAAGTTCCCTAAAAAGCCTTCAGTTAATTCAAAATGCTGCAGCTAGAGTACTGACGGGGACTAGAAGGAGAGAGCATATCTCACCCATATTGGCCTCTCTTCATTGGCTTCCTGTTAATTCTAGAATAGAATTTAAAATTCTTCTTCTTACTTATAAGGTTTTGAATAATCAGGTCCCATCTTATCTTAGGGACCTCGTAGTACCATATCACCCCAATAGAGCGCTTCACTCTCAGACTGCAGGCTTACTTGTAGTTCCTAGGGTTTGTAAGAGTAGAATGGGAGGCAGAGCCTTCAGCTTTCAGGCTCCTCTCCTGTGGAACCAGCTCCCAATTCAGATCAGGGAGACAGACACCCTCTCTACTTTTAAGATTAGGCTTAAAACTTTCCTTTTTGCTAAAGCTTATAGTAAGGGCTGGATCAGGTGACCCTGAACCATCCCTTAGTTATGCTGCTATAGACGTAGACTGCTGGGGGGTTCCCATGATGCATTGTTTCTTTCTCTTTTTGCTCTGTATGCACCACTCTGCATTTAATCATTAGTGATCGATCTCTGCTCCCCTCCACAGCATGTCTTTTTCCTGGTTCTCTCCCTCAGCCCCAACAGTCCCAGCAGAAGACTGTCCCTCCCTGAGCCTGGTTCTGCTGGAGGTTTCTTCCTGTTAAAAGGGAGTTTTTCCTTCCCACTGTAGCCAAGTGCTTGCTCACAGGGGGTCGTTTTGACCGTTGGGGTTTTACATAATTATTGTATGGCCTTACCTTACAATATAAAGCGTCTTGGGCAACTGTTTGTTGTGATTTGGCGCTATATAAAAAAATTGATTGATTGATTGATTATCCTGGTAGATTTTTTATCAAGAGTGTCTTAGTACATTTTTCCATCCTTCTTTCAATTATCTTAAGCTTGTCAGTGCTGGATGCTGAAAAACAGCCCCACACCATGATGTTCCACCTCTAAACTTCACTCTTATTATGCTGTTTTTGGGCTGATATGCAGTGCCGTTTATGGTGTCTATTATGGCATCCAAAGAGATCAATGTTGGCCTCATCTGACTATATTCTCCCAGTATTTCACAAGCTTGTCTAAATGTTGTGCAGCAAACTTTAAATGAACATGCTTTTTCTGCAGCAATGGAGTCTTTCATGGTGAGCGTGCATACATACCATGGCAGTTGAGTGCATTACTTATTGTTTTCTTTAAAACAATTGCACGTGCCGTGAATTAATGAAACGCTTTGACTCTTTAAACTTTTAAAGTGCCGGTCCTGTACTTTGATTGGTTCCAGCCATCACTTGACTCATCAGCATTCTGGACACAATGAAAAAGATCCACCAAGAAAAAAAATGTTCTGAGCCACACCACACTGCGCAGTACCGACCCGAACAACTTGGTGGAAACGGGGCCATTGGCATACACTGGCTAATCATCAAGGTGTGACAGCTGCATTAATTTTTTAGACATATGCCAGCGTATTTAATATAGTCGGCATACGCAGGCTAAATAGTCAAGGTGTGACAGTGCCTTTACTAATGAGGTACCTTTTTATAGACCATCAGCTGGGACTGAACCAGTTGATATTAATTTGCACTGACAAGAGGCAGGATTGCTTTCTAACTACTGACACATTCAGCTGGTGTCTTGGCATTTTATGCCTCTTTGCACTTCGCTTTCTTCAGCTGTTCAACACTTTTTTTCCTGTGTCACTTCACATTATTACATATAACTTAATTTATGGACATTTATGGTTTGATTTCTTTGTATGTGCAGATTACTTGGGACATCTGGTGAAAATTTCACATCCATAGCACCTTCAGAAATATATCTACTGACTAAAATGGTGCCATGTTCAATTCTTTTACCTGTTACACATCTGTATCTGCCAAAAGGAGTTTGAAAATATCAGTATATTGAATAGTGGAAAAAAATCCAATATCATGCATCCCTCAAATTTTCCTAAAGCCATAGCACATCCCTTCTGAAGATCCACATTTGCTTCCGTACCAACTCTGTCTTGTTGGAATTAATAAGGTTCCAGACGACGGTGTTGGTTGTCAAGTCGGTGCCGGGTTTTGGGGTATACCAGACCTTCAGCACCACAGTCTGACCCTGTATCACATCGAGACTGGCTTGAGGCCTCTGGATCTCGGCCCACACACCTGGTCAGACAGAGAGAAGAAAATGAAAAAAAATAGTCAGCGAGCGGACTCAGACGATCAGCCAAGTGGACAACACCTGCTCTGAGAGACAACTTCATAACCCCAGGTGGTTCTGCAGCATGAAAACACCTGTATACAGTACCAGTATACAGTGGTCAGACATTTTGTTGCTTTGTGCTTGTGTAAGTATTGTATATTCAGCAACATTTCATTATTGTTCCATATTTGTATACCAGGCCCGGATCCAGACCCGTTTGGACCGATGCAGTTGCATCAGTCAAATTTTTTTTAACCATCGTTCGTCATTGGTAAAAAAAAAAAAAAAAAAACTTGAATAATCCCGAATAGTGCCGAGCATGTCCCCGCGGTGAACACAGCTTTGGTTTTCATGTCAACCTATAGTCCGTAAATTATACAGATTTTTCAGAGTTTCAGAGTCATACGACATACAAATAAAGTCGGATATTCAGGGTTTGGTCTGCAGCGGCTCTGTAATCAACCGTTTCTGCAGCGCGACTCCACTCTGAAGCAGTGAACCATTGAAGCACTGCTTCGATTCAATGGCTCATGGCTCTTTGATTCGCTGCTCATCAGAAGCGGTAAGTCCGCTTCTTAACTCCTCTCAAAGCCATTAAAATATCATGACTCACTTTTGTGTGGATTAAAGTCGCTAACTGGGACTCTTGTCTTGTTGCAGTCAAGAAACGAGAATCGTCCTCCGCTCCATTCAGACAGCTCGAAACACTGCGCGGCTGAGACAGAGTCCGGTCGGAATTAATAACTTCAAAATGAATCGCCACTTTAAATAAAGTGACACCTCTTTCCAAACGTAATACAGACAAGAAACAACAATCGACTAAAACGTTTTTTTCCTCCCAAAATGAAACGTGCTGTATTTCTTTACAAATTACATCCTGAAGTGAAGCACAGCAGCTGTAAGAGCTCAGCTCAGATATATGTAAAGACATTCATGCCAATAATGTCTGAAAGGAAATGCTTTTGACAAAAACTACAGATTTTGTTTATTCCTATTTATGTCCAGAGATCAAGGATTCACCATGTAGAGTTTATTATGTCCAAAGTTTAAGGATCCAGTGACCAATTTCATATTTATTTACTTTAAGACTCAATAAATTGTTCAATTTCAATTCAATTTCAATTTAATCAGCTTATAAAGTGCCAAATCACAACAAAATCTAAATATACTAAAACAAATACATCACAACTGTACACATATC
Source organism: Thalassophryne amazonica (assembly GCF_902500255.1). Classification (NCBI taxonomy): domain Eukaryota; kingdom Metazoa; phylum Chordata; class Actinopteri; order Batrachoidiformes; family Batrachoididae; genus Thalassophryne; species Thalassophryne amazonica. The sequence goes on along the minus strand of NC_047111.1, from coordinate 104,970,093 downwards.
ACAATTGTGATATGTGTACAATTGTGATGTATTTGTTTTAGTATATTTAGTCATGGACATGATGAATATTGTTACCTGCTGGACTGTTTCTAACTTTGATTGGTATCAATGGAAAATGTCTTCTGTGAACTGTCTGTATCTCAATATAATATTATTAAGAATATATGCAGTCATATTCTTATTGATTTTATCAAGTGAAAAAAAAATCATATATAGATTCAGGTATACGAGGTCTGTCAATAAAGTAACGGTCCTTTTTATTTTTTTCAAAAACTATATGGATTTCATTCATATGTTTTTACATCAGACAAGCTTGAACCCTCCTGCGCATGCGTGAGTTTTTCCACGCCTGCCGCCTGTGAGTACACCTTGTGGAAGGAGTGGTCCCGCCCCCTCGTCGGATTTTCATTGTCTGGAAATGGCGGAATGATTTGGACTTTTTTTCCATCAGAATTTTTTCAGAAGCTGTTAGAGACTGGCACCTGGAAACCATTTGAAAAATTTATCTGGTTTTCGGTGAAAATTTTACGGGCTTCACAGAGAATAAGGAGTGTTACTACAGCTTTAAGGACGGCTTTAAGGACGCTCGGCGCGCCGAGCTGCGACGACGAGGCAGAAAACGCCAGATCATTTCTAAGCTGATGGCTCTGTGGATACGAGACCGTCGTGTGCACTTTCTCTGGTTATCACAAGAGCTGGACATCAGCCATTTTCCGGCAGATTTCACTTTTAACAAGAGATTTTGTCATGGAAAGCCGCGCGGAGGATTCGTGCGTAACGACCGATTCGCTGTTTGAGCGAGACAAAGAACACCTCCGTTTCAGTGTGTCATGGGACAAGTTGGGACATGCCTATCTTGGCTTTCAATGCTTACCAGTCCAGTAAGTATCAGAGAAATTGTGGAGAGCTGGGCATGTCCTAACTGTCCTCTGACACGCCGAAACGGAGGTGTTCTTTTCCGCCATTTCCAGACAATGAAAATCCGACGAGGGGGCGGGACCACTCCTTCCACAAGGCATGCTCACAGGCGAATGACGTCACCGACAGGCGTGGAAAAACTCACGCATGCGCACGAGGGTTCAAGCCTGTCTGACGTAAAAACATATGAATCAAATCCATATAGTTAAAAAAAAAAAAAAAAAAAAAAAAGGACCGTTACTTTATTGACAGACCTCGTGAAAGATTTTGGCAATAAATTTGATCCTGTTTACAGTCAATTTTTGTTAGTGTTTTTTTTAGGACATCATATTTATACAAATAAGAAGTGTTCACTATGGTCTGTGAAGTATAATAAATATATTAAAAGAAGTGTGACAGTGTATGTTGCACACGAATAAAAGAATGAGGATTACTGAATAACAAGACGCATACGATTTTTATTTCATCATTGGGCAAAAATGCATCTGTCAGATTTTCACTCTGGATTCAGCCCTGTATACAGCTGCACTTTTAAAAATAATTGTCAACGTAAGAGACAAAGAGAAGTCTATGACAAAGTAAATACTGGCAGAGGTACCCGTCTTAGCCTGGGTGAAGAGAACAGAACAGGATAGAATAGACACGTTGTCTCCTTTGGGAAATTCTTTCTCACTGAGTGTACATGTGAGACATGTTGATCTCTCTTGGCATAACCATACAACCAAGACAGAGACACAAGCAGCATGGACCTCAGTAGCATCTTAGTAATACTGCACTCCCCCCAAATTACAAATTGCAAGCATTTTTTGTAAACACAAACAAACAAGCAAACAAAAAACAAAACACACACACACACACACACACACACACACAAAAAAACAAAACAAAAAAGCAACAACTAATTAATTAATTAAATTAATTAAAAGCAACTAATTAATCAGCACTCCCTTGGAATCAGCACATCAACAGAGTGCTTTTAGGCAATAAACAAACTACGAGCACTCGTAGTTTGTACAAACTCGTACAGCACTCACAGTGCTCTTGCTCAGTCTGCTGTATGATTGTACTAAAACTTGTGCTCCGTCCAAATGAGTTTTAGGATATGTACTGTAAAGTAAGTCCCTTCAGCTGTTATCTTGTTTTCACTCTGGGTTGCCACAGGTGAGCCGAGGTGGATCGGCATGCTGATTTGGCAGGAGTTTATGCTGGATACCCTTCATGACACAATTCCATATTACATGGAGAATGGGCATTGGTAGGGGTTGAACCGGGAACCTTTCACACTGGAAACAAGCACCACACATTCCAATACAGTATGTGGCGGTATGAACGTCTAAAGCTGGTTTGCGATCCACTGAAAAACACAAAGAGGAAGTTGTTTGTTTGTATGTTCAGACTATGGCTGATGTGAGTTTGTTAAAGCAGTGATTTTTGATGGATTTAATCGTTCACGTCTTGAAAATGTCATCCTTTAGAAATTGTGTCACATAGCATGATTCTAACGTTAATGTTAGCATGACGGGAATGGCTCCTTTGAGAGCAATTTATTACAAATATTTTTAGTAATACAGCTTATTGTGAGGTTAGTTGGCCTAAGGAATAATCTAAGAAGCGTGTGTTGCGTTTTTCTGTTGAGTGAGGTGCACACAGAAAGCCACAACACAGAGGCATGGAGCCACATATGTAAGGTGCGTTATATATAGCATCGTAAAATAAAGTATTAGTTTCATGTTGTTGTTTTTTTTTTAAGATGGGATCCAAACACTTACACTATGCATGTTCAAGAACTCATGACAAACCCTGATCCTACCAATCACACAGCCGAGCGCTTACAGAGAAAAAAGCTTCACCAGTCAACGCCACACATCGTATGTCTGCACGCCCTCAGACACCGCCCACTTTATTCAGACAGACTGTTAAATAAATAACACCTGCATTCAGGTGACCCTGTTTGATTTCATCTCTGAGACTTATACTAAAGGAATCATCATGGATTTGGGATGACGTGTGCTCTCTGGTGCTGTATGTCACTTCTCAGTGGCGTGTGGAACTAGGAAAATGTGTTGACATGCAACCGCCTGTGCATGTTCATCAAAATCATGCAAATTTAGTGTGTACTGTAGTGTACGCTGGCTTTAACTCAACACAAATCCAAAGTCTAGCTATCTTTCTTACCTTTCCCCTATGTCCCACAGCTGCACATTTTAGTTTGAATTTCTGTGTAATAAATATAATTTTATATTCAGGGAAAAAAACCTTCATTAAACCAAGTCTGTAAATTTGTGAAGTAAAGACAAACAGAAACATGTCATTTTATTTTATCTGACTGAAATCGGCATCAGAGGAACACGGCTGACAAAATGTACTGTAGTGTGCATATATGACCAAAGTGAGGCAGCAGAGAACCAAAACATATATTATTTTTTTTGTATCCTTACTTACTATATAAATGATTCAATATGATTTATTTGTCCTAAAATTTGTTAAACTTTAACAATGCTCAGAGGATAATAAAGCATAATATGTTTTTAAGTGTTAATTCAGCTTTTGACATTTCTGAAACAAATGACACAGAAGCCCCCTTTTAACAAGCCACTCACATTAATTTCCATGAAGAAAGATACAAAAAAAATTAAATGAGGTGAAACAGAAGAAGGAAAGTGGAATCTTTTTTTCCTCAATTTTACTCCTTTTAACTTTCTCCTCACATCAATCTCTTCACCGCTGTTCTTCTTTTCTGTCTCATCTTTAACTTTTCAACCTTTCCTCTCGACACTCTCGGTCTCCCCCTCATATGATATTCCTTTTAACAGATGCAACATGGTGAAGAGGTCACTTTTCATCAGTTTTACACAGTTGCCTGTTTTTAAAATTGGTGGGAGTTCCACGAGTGTCTGGGTGCGTATGTCCGATTACCAGTGTGACTGACAGGAACATTCGTAAGAGTACAAAAGATGTATATCGACATAATGACTTACCATTAAACTGTTACTCTTCACTGTACTACAAGAAGAGTGATTTTAAAATAATTAAACTTAAGTGAGTTAAATGTGAAACAATAAAAATGCTTCCAATGTCTGTCCGCCTGTTTACAAAATATTAAATGTAAGAAAAATGGATTAAAAGTCAAGGTCAAAATTTTAACGATGTAGTACATCGACACTACCAGCATGTCTTTAGTGTTGATTTAAACCAGTGGTGTCCAAACTATTCCAGAAAGAGCCGAGAGGGTGCAGGTTTTTTTTTGCAGCCACTGACTCCAGCAGGTGATTTCACTGATTAACATCATTTTGAGCAGGTGGGATGAGTTCCTCAGTGAAATCACCTGCTGGAGTCAGTGGCTGCAAAGAAAACCTGCACCTTCTCGGCCCTTTCTGGAATAGTTTGGACACCACTGATTTAAACTCTCTTGTGTTTGTGTAAAGAGGCAAAATTACAAAAAACTGTCACTGTCAAAATATCTGCCTTCCTGCAAACATTGTTCCATTCATACTCAGCCTGTTGATACAAAAGACACGTTGAGGCAAAGCTTCAAGCTACCAGGTCATGGATGACTGGATGCTACCAGGTAATGGATGACTGGATGCTTTCCATCTTCCAGTTGCTGGTGGTTGAATATAAAGGAAAAGTAATTTATATGACTTTAATCCACAGCTTTCAAGTAATTGGACTGGGTTTGAGGAAACCTCTGTAACCATGCTGAGTGTGGATTTGTTGCCGTCTCACAGTTAAGACTACATGAGAGAAATTTCTTTTACACAGATCAACACCACAGAGATCAACTAAAATCACAATGCTGATGCTAAAGTGAGAGATACGGAAGCGATAGTATCATGTGTGGGTCATTCACAAGACATTTTCATATGAACAGAAATCAAACACAACAACAATGACCCCTACAAAGTGAACAAGTGATCATCAGTGATCACTGAGCTACCCCGGGCTCACTGCCATTTGGGACCACCAGCTTACAAAATTCTCCAGTGCAATTCTGAGCATATGATTTTGTTGTTCTCCAGCATCTCCTCTGGAAACAGAATACTGTCCAATCTGTACCGGCTGGAAACCAACTGAAGCGGTTAGAAAGGAACGTGGCATGTTTTCACATTGATAAAAGAGCCTAAATAAGACACTTTTTAAAATTCAATTTATCAAAGGATAATGATTTAATCAATAGCAATCAATTCAATACAAATTGGCCTCTCTTCATTGGCTTCCTGTTAATTCTAGAATAGAATTTAAAATTCTTCTTCTTACTTATAAGGTTTTGAATAATCAGGTCCCATCTTATCTTAGGGACCTCGTAGTACCATATCACCCCAATAGAGCGCTTCGCTCTCAGACTGCAGGCTTACTTGTAGTTCCTAGGGTTTGTAAGAGTAGAATGGGAGGCAGAGCCTTCAGCTTTCAGGCTCCTCTCCTGTGGAACCAGCTCCCAATTCAGATCAGGGAGACAGACACCCTCTCTACTTTTAAGATTAGGCTTAAAACTTTCCTTTTTGCTAAAGCTTATAGTTAGGGCTGGATCAGGTGACCCTGAACCATCCCTTAGTTATGCTGCTATAGACGTAGACTGCTGGGGGGTTCCCATGATGCACTGTTTCTTTCTCTTTTTGCTCTGTATGCACCACTCTGCATTTAATCATTAGTGATCGATCTCTGCTCCCCTCCACAGCATGTCTTTTTCCTGGTTCTCTCCCTCAGCCCCAACCAGTCCCAGCAGAAGACTGCCCCTCCCTGAGCCTGGTTCTGCTGGAGGTTTCTTCCTGTTAAAAGGGAGTTTTTCCTTCCCACTGTAGCCAAGTGCTTGCTCACAGGGGGTCGTTTTGACCGTTGGGGTTTTACATAATTATTGTATGGCCTTGCCTTGCAATATAAAGCGCCTTGGGGCAACTGTTTGTTGTGATTTGGCGCTATATAAAAAAATTGATTGATTGATTGAACACAAATGCCATTCTTGGCTCATGATTTGCTAAAATTGTATTTCATCAAATGTGACACACAAGAGTATAGCTTTGTTGTGGCACACTGACACAACCCCATACCATGACAGACCTTGGCTTTTGAATTTGTAGCTGATAACAGTCTGTATGTTCCTTTTCTTCTTTAGTCAAGAGCACAAAGTGTATATTTCTTCCAAAAAAGATTTGGAATGATAATTCATTTGGTAACAAAACATGGTTCTGCACTGTAACCATTTAATGCAGATGCCTCTGAGCTCAATGAACTCGACAAACCCCAAAGTTTCCATTGTTGATGTGATTATATCAGATATCGATGAATGACGGTTCTTAATGCAGTGCTGTCTTGCGGGATTGGAGATCACTGGTGTTCAATTTATGCTTACACCCTTCCCCTTTACACCTCATGTATAGAAGTAAAGCTCTGGCAGGGAACTTCAGCACAACCCCTCAAAAAATTGTGTTGTTGGAGACATTGCTCGTCACACAATCATCAAAACACACAAATGGTAAAATGGACTGCATTTTATATAGTGCTTTTCCATCTGCATCAGATGCTCAAAGCGCTTTACAATTATGCCTCACATTCACCCCGATGTCAGGGTGCTGCCATACAAGGTGCTCGCTACACACCGGGAGCAATAGGGGATTAAAGGCCTTGCCCAAGGGGCCTTAGTGATTTTCCAATCAGGCGGGGATTTGAACCCATGATGTTCTGGACTCAAGCCCAACACCTTAACTACTAGACCATCACCTCCCCCGACCATCATCTCCCCCAAGCACACACAAAAGAATATCTCTAGGAAAAATAGCACACTCATTAATAATTCCAGATTTATAAACTCCACTCCACTATAAGTACCACTAACGTTATTCTCAGTGTGTGATAACCTAACACGTTAGCACACATTAAGATGATTTTTTCATAAATGTACCGCCCATGTTTGAATTACAGGTACAACAGACCAACAGCTGAGAACTAAATGCTTTATTCAGAAACTAGTTAAAATCTGACCTAAACCAGGTATAAGATTTATTATTAGACAAAATGACTTATCGCTAACACACACCTCTTACCAACACTATCGCTTGCACCATGGAATTAGATCTCTAGTGAACGTAGGTGGAGGTATCACTTCCAATGTCTCTGTGGACATGAAGGGACGGAGATAAGTGACAGAGGTGAGAGAGATGCAGGTGAGAGGGACAGAAGAGAAATGAAGCCAGCCAGTGAATGATGAAAACAATGAGATGTGAAAGGAGAAAGTACAGACAAGAGACAGTAAACAAGACAAAGTGATCCATCTCCTCATCTCAACCTCTGCAGTATCATGTCAACAGCTCTTAATTTCCACTGGCTGTCAGATACTTGCAATCTTTGACACACACACACACACACACACACACACACACACACACACACACACACACACACACACACACACACACACACACACACACACACACACACACACACACACACACCACACACACACACACACACACACACACACACACACACACACTTTTTTGTTTGGGGGTTATAAATTGTTCAGTATGTCATTAGGCATGGGTTAAAGCAATAAATTTTCATCTAACTGAATTTTTTTCTTGGCAAAAATCAATGCCAGCAATTCCCTAAAATGTGGTGTAGTGAGGGCACACACTCTTTTTTCCTCAATAAATACAATAAACACATTATACAGCATATAAATCTATTCTAAATAGCCTCTAAGGAGAGACAGACAAAGCATAAAAAACACAATACCTGAACATAAAGGTACATAAAAGGGTGGTGGTGGGCAGGGTACAGTCTTGAATCTGGGGGTCTGGGGGTGCCCTCGCAGAACATTTTTTAAAGACCAAGTCAATTTTGTGTATTCTGGTGAATTTTAACAGGTATGAAGCCCTCTGAAACAAATAAAACTCACTTGAAACTGTGAAGTAAAAACACAGTATTGATTATGGGGGGTCTGGGGTGCTCCCCCAGAATTTCTTTAAAAGAACAAGTCAAATTTTGTATATTCTGGTGATTTTTAATGGGTATGAATCCCTCAGAAACAAAGAAAACTCACTTCAAACTGTCAAGTAAAAATTCTTTGTCTCCTGTAGTATTTTGATCGCTTCTAATCCAGTAAATGTGCCAAAAGGGTGCTGTTGCTGGCTTTACAGTCAATAGAATACAAAATTAGGGCCTAAAGGAACTCACAACGTTGTTCTGCTGTGCACAAAGTAACACTGACACCAGTTTTGAAAATGCATGCGCACTGAGAAAATCAAAACTGGCTTATTCACATTTAATCGGTAAAATGCTCTCACTCGTAAAACAAACTAGGGCTGCAACTAACAATTTGATTGATTTGATTAGCACAGAATGGGATGTTACTTTGACAGTGAGACTATCATACTTTGGCCCCAAAACACGCATGACACCACGTGCGCGCGCGTATGTGTGGTTAAATTTTCCAAATGACAGAAATCCGTCGTGGTGACGGAGAACTTTAACCCATGCATTAGTGAGCATACATTTCATGACTTAAGCTGCCAAATGCTTCTTTAAAAGGTTTTCCGAAAAGAAATCCTTTGATTTCGATGAGTGCACCCCACAACATAAATTAAGAAATAAATGGAGACATGAAACAAGGATCACATTCATTATATTCATTCTGCACCATTAATTTGGTCAGGGAAACTTCATCTTTTCCACCATGGCATGTCTGAAGTCCACTCCACAGGTTTCAGGAATATAGGCTTTAAATATTCCAAGGACACTAATGCTGGGGCGGGAATACAGTCTATCAGTGTGAAGAATGATGGGAGTAATGAGTAAGGTGCCCTTTACCTCACAGGAGGTAAAGGGCACCTTTCATTCAGCCTGATTTAACCAGGTGTTTAATAGTTCAATGATCAATCTGACTGTTACTTTATGTTTGTATAGATGAGTGCATTTTTTGCAGCTGTATTCATAAAATTTAGCGAGTTTCTCAACTTTATTTATGGACATTCACCAAGACACAGTAAAACAGCGGTGGGGTGGGGGCAGTGTGAAGGTAAGACATATGGGTGTGTTTGTGATGATTATGATATGTGCAACTAAGAACTAAAGAATGTAACACCATGTGTATTATTTAATAGTAATAAGAGATCATCTGCCCCATCTCACTCTGTCCTCTGCATCTTCCTCTGTCCCACCACCCACCTGAATGTCCTCTCTCAGCACATCCACAAACCTCTTTTTTCCCTCCCTCTTCTCCTCCTGTCTGGTGGCTCCATCCTCAGCATCCTTCTACCTACATACCCTGCCTCCCTCCTCTGCACATGCCCAAACCATCACAGTGTGGCCTCTCTCACTTTGTTTTCAAGTGTTAAATCTGCATTTGCTAGCTGTTCACTGGTCTCTCACCTGGGCCTGGTTGCATAAAGCTGTCTAATCTTTTAGTCTACTAAACTTAGTCGACTACGATTAGTCACCCAACATTATCTGTCTAATTACCATTTCACATCGACGGCTAAACTTGTATATTGGCCGTCTTACGTTAGTCAATGATTTTCATGGGTATCGCAGCCTTGCGGGTGCCGTTGCCAAGAAACACCTCCAATGTGCGAGAGTTTTGTTTACTTCCAGGTTGGTTGTTGTCATGAACTCTCCAGCCTTTGTTTCGTTAACTGGCTTTATTAACATTTATGGACTCATACAAACTGCAGAACGATGTGCTCAGCTCTCAGCCTAGCAGTTCTTCTTTTACATACTTACAGCACTTCCGTCAAGCTTTTTTGTGCCCACAACGCTGCTCAGCGTAACAGCAATGCCCGATGGCTAATGTGAGAAGTGTCACAAACACATCACATGACAGTTGCTACAACCATGGCCAAAAGTGGAGGAAGCTCTCCTTTTGGAGGAATACGAGCAACGTCTGGGTGCTCTTGATTGTTCCATTAAGTGTTGATACATGATAGCTGCCATTTTTTTGAGGTAGGACACCGAAGTTTTGTCGACTAAAATAAGACTAGCCTCCTCTGTGCCAGGCTAAAAATATTAGTCTGGTAACGTGAAACTTTAGACGACTAAACGCTTCAACTAAGTCAACTAAGTGAGTTTACTCAACTAAACAAAGATTAGAATGCTTTATGAAACTGGGACAAGATGTCCAAACACGTGATGATGGCAATAAAGGAGGTGAATGCTAACTTAAGACAAAATTGGCCAATTTTTACACATTATAGTTCTGTAGAAGAGAGTAGTTTTCTCTCAGAAGGCTGAGCAATGTAGCCTCAATTATTTAAACTTCACCTCTTACAAAATTAACCCTTTAAAGGCCATTTGAGGATCAAACAATATCCACATACCAAGGTTACAAAGTACAATATAATTTTTATAAAAAATAATTTCACGCCAGCAGTGGGGAAGAACAAATCCAGAGTTCTTCTGAGAATATACATACTATATATACTTAAATTTTATAGGGAGTAAAATGTGTGCTGTGAAAGTAAAATTAAACTGCTTCACTGGAAAACAACAAAATATCAAACCCACCGTTAAATCTGAATGCATGATAATTCAATAAAGCCGTTAAAGTCAAGTGTAGAATTTGCACTGAAATTATACTTAGTTTAATACATTTTACATGCGCACATCTCCTAATTACAGGAAGCAGTTCAGATGCAGCCTGTTTACTTCTACAGGAATCGTAAATAAAGCGTAAGCCATGTATACTTTGATTATGCTGACATTAAGGTGTGCCTTTCATGCTAGATAGATGGGTGGAGTGGAATGGCCGCTTCCTCTGAGCCTGTTATCAGCTACTTTGAGTAAACTGCGAGACTGAACATGAGAAATGGTCAAACAGTAGGTAGGCTGTTGTGAAGTTTATATCCACATCTGTTCATGAAAAAGCAAAAGCTTCAGAGTAAATGTAACCCTGCAGCAGCCTTGTTACAGAACAGAGCGATGGCAGATGAGATAACGAGGACAAGAATGATAAAAGAGGGGAAAGGAAAAAGATAAAATCTGAACGATATGAATTATGCAGCAAGACGTTGCAAAGATGTCCCCATGGAGGACAGGTCTCTATGGACGCTGGGTGGAGCGGCAATGTCATGCTTTCTAATGGAGATAAAATGCCAAGTCAACTCATGGGACAACTTATCCCAGTAACATAAGATCTGACTTTAGATTTGTGTCTCGTCTGCCACAAATCGGAGCAACTATCAGCATTCATTTCAAATAACCAGCACGGGACGCTATAATAAACTGGTACATTTATTTCAAGGTAACATTTTACCTCCAATGACATGGTGACAACATGTAACTAAACAATCTACCTGGAAAAGGCTATTCAGTGTTTGAGAGCTTTCTTTTGGGGGAATTGGCAGCATTTCCCCAAACACCAAATGACCCACAGGACCAAAACAAGAAATCATTCAAGTTAGAATGGACAGATTGGACAGATGCGAGTGATCCTCTTGGATCTCATATCTAAGGGACTGGGACCCAACATCAGTTGGTGCACAGTCTATACAGGAACCTTATATTTGTGCAATTCGCTTGCTTCTTATCTTGCTTATCATTTTCAGTAATGTGCTTGCTCATGGGGTGGGCAAGATCTAGACCTTTCTTGTGTACAGCACTTTGAGGTAACCTATGCATTGTTTTGGCATAGTACAAATAAACTGAACTGAATTTGACTGAGTCGCATTTGCCCACTAACACTACATGCCCATTGCAGACTAAAAGTGTGACAAAGCACAAAATATCCCAACGAGGATTCACCAAGTGTTAATGAAATTCTTCAAAGTAGGCCAGATGTAAATAAAACAGTCATCTTTAGTTTGCATGTGAATTACTGCTAACATTTGGCAGCTAGTATTTGTGACACAGTGTCATTAAGCAAGTTCATTTTCACTAGCAAGACAAAAGAAGACAAGTTGATGTTTGAATAACATATTACAATTCTATAAGCTTACATTACACAGCAAAATATTTGTTCATAGTAAACAATACAAATTTCATTCAAATGTTACCTTTTGTATGAAATAATATTACACCTATCGCTTACTCCTTCTTTCAGGCAACCGCATGGAAGACCCACAAAAGTCAGGCTTCTGGTGTCACGCTGCCTGGGGCACATCTGGACGATACCCAATATGACAGACAACGCCAGTATCAGCACAATCATGGCCAAAGCAGTGTCTGTGCATCCATACTCTCTGAGAATATGCCAAACTACAACTGCTGTAGTCACCATAGTGTATGTAGCATTAAGAGATTTGTCGTCAGGACTTGAGTCCCCATGAGGTGTCTCATGGTGGCAGGACGTAAGTTCTCCTATTGGGTGCTGTTTTGAACTGCACCCACCCAGATGCTGATATAGGTGTGGCTGCATTACGTGACTTCTGTTCAATACTATTATGGTGTTGGTCCTGTATATATTACAGTAAATTATTGTTAATGTTATAAATGTATTAGTTGTTTGGATGCAGTTTTAATTTACATGATGTTTTGAATTGTTTTGATTGTCTTAATTTAGTTTTTTTATTAATGGTGTTGCAAAGAACCTTGTAAATGTTTGAAAGTAACTACAAGTAAAAATGTAAAGAAAATTATTATATTATTAATAACACTGGTCAACACGATTGTTCTTGCAGGGATTTTTTAACGTATTTTGGGTAATTTGGGGGCACTGAATCTGAATCTGGTGTTAGTTTTTGCCAATCACATCACGTTTTTGAGATATGAAAACATATTTCTCATATCAATCATTGAAGCAAAAGCTGCAGTCTCACACACCTCTTCTGTGCCATAAACGATATTATGGCTCTTGTTCACATTTCATAAACCTGGTTTAAAAACTATGCTTTTGAAGCTGCTTTTGTGCATGACTACTGGCGTCAAACTCGTGAGTTAGTGAACAACTTTTGTGTAGTCCCTCAATAAGGAACATGCAGATTCCAAAAAAATGTGATGTGATACAGAAAATCTGAGCTCAGATTCAAATTCAGCACCCCAAAATTACACTAAATTAGTTCTCAAAGTCCATACATAATTTTTTTCTTTTGACCCGTATAATAATAATGATATATATTGATGGAATAAATATTTTGTGATGAACTGAATTAATAAAAAGGTCAACCACTGTATTGAAGAACTGAACACGTCTGTTCATACATGCAGGTGAAAAGCATGATGTATTAAAACAATTACAAAAGTCCAGCTATCACTCCTTGAATGCATCAGGCTGAAATTATTTTACTTGATGTATGTCTTGGTATGGTGTGCCATCATTGTATGACATTTCACTGAAATCCATAAACCAGTTTAGGATTTCTGATCACACAGTTAACATAATATGCATGAGCTGAAAACAAAATGACAATTGCCTCCCCATGAAGACATCGACCCACATCTTCATGTGACATGATACCAATTTGTTAAGATTCAATGAACTCCACCAAGCAGTTTAAGAGTGTGCTTTCAAGGCTCATGAACAGACGGACAGATGAACAGACTGATTCCTATATAACCCCTGTCCACAAACCTTTGTTTCTTGGGGTAATAATGCTGTTAAATAAAATTGTCCAGCTTCTTCGCATGGTATTTGGACTTTGGTTCCTCACAAAGACAAGCGCATACACATGCACAGACACACCAAATCTCATTCACAGAGAGGGCTCAGCATGCAAAATGGAGGCAGAGCTCATCATCTGATAACTGTGGGATTGCCACTCCTTCCAGTATAATTAAAGGAAAGACACAGCGGTGGGAATCTTAGAGGGAAGAATTTGTCGTCTCTGTCCTGGAGCTGCAAAGCTACCAGCCACTCATCAACTGGATAGGCTGAGGGAGCTAGATAGATAGATAGAGAGAGAGAGAGAGAGCGCAAGAGCGTGGGGAGGAGATGGAGAGAAGCTTAATTGGTGGAACATAGATAGTGTGTGCTGAGACGAGGCCAGTAGGGTCAGTAGTGTCTGCGCTTGAAGCTGTGACAATGTGAATACCAGCTGATGCAGTTGCCTTTCCCGGTCTATGATGCACATCTGACTGCATCTCAGGATGCACAATAAATGCCAGTGGTGTCTGCATCCATCCCATCTCCTGACTGCTGCATATGGGAAGTGACATGTCCTGTATCTGTTGTGGTCAAGTTGGTTTCAGTTACATGCACATAATAATGTATTTAAGTTATTTATCTGTCTACCTGCAGCTAAAACAAACAAACATCATTAATATTACACTTCACAAAATGTTCATGCTTTAAAGTGCACAAACCAGGTGTTTATCGAGTTATAGATTTCCACTTAGTGCATGCCAACACTCCTGAGGTCAAGAGTCAGTTAATCTATAGAAATTGGTCATGGATGAGATTTCATCATTCAGATTTCTGCTCTTTCTCCTTTCCATACTGATGTGATTTGGTTTCATGAGTAAATGTTCTGCCTGGTAAGTGCAAAATGGATGAGAACATGACTGCATCAATTCACAGCTTCCCAGCTCTTTAATTTTTACTTGAAATGCTGCAGGAAAAAAGAGTGAATTGCACAGGATTTTGTACTGTTTGCCCCACATTTTGATTTTAATTGTTTATCTGTTACATTTGAATGTGGGCTTCAGTAAGGATGCAATGATACAGTCAGATCATTTATGCATTATGATTTCAGACATAACATTTATTTTTTAATCTGGGAATGAACAAGTGCACTAATTTTATTTTTTTATTACGCAGGGCATCATCGTTTGTTTGTTTTTTTAATACAGCATTTGTCTTTCAAGCTTAAGTCCAAAATATAAATGAACAAATAAATAAATAAAGGAGCTTTTTTTTTTTTTTTACAAAATTGTTATATATAATTTAGGAACTTGAAGAATGTCCTGACAACAATGAAGACTGACTGGATTTAGCCAAATAACACTAAAACCAGTCAGTCTTCATTTTTATCAGGATGCATCAGCATCCTTCTCCCTGTATACCCTGCATCCAAACCATCCCACCTGCCTTGTGTTTATAATGTTCCCATTCCTAGTCCCGCCCACCTTAGGTGATCCCAAGCAACATTACTACATTGTCAAGTTTGCCACCTCTACTCTTTATATCTGGAATATGGAATTTGCGGATGCATTTTATCTTGGAGGAGAAAAGAGCCATAGTCTCGTGTAAAACACTCAAGTCATTTAGATGAAAGGTTTCTGGGTTATGATCATGGACACACTGTCACCTAAGAGCAAGGGTATTAAAATCTTCAGAAACGCTCTTAAAACTTGGCCACACAAAATAAGCGACGCGATTTAGTTATTGTGTTACTGTGATTCATTTTTCTTCAACACTCTACTGTCTTCTTTTTTATTATAAAAACTATAAGACAAAATGAAACAGTAAAGTTTCAAATAAAATCCTTGTGACATATTGTGGTTTTGTATAAGAGTGAATAATGGGAAAATGTAAAGGTTAATTGGACGTTTGCAAGTTCACATTACTGTAGAGTCACTCTTGTTGTGTGTTGGGGGGTGTGGCTGGATATTTTGGTGTTCTTTTCTTTCTTTGCTCTTCAGGTGGCATGGAAACTGATTTGTCTGTGGAGAAGGTGCTGGCTGAAGAATCCTCACCCTCATCAACATCATGTGTAGCACCTGTGACTGGTGCTCACATGCAACCTTAAAGACTTTCAGCTGAAGCAGATAATTGGATGGCGTTCTGCATTTAAGTCATGTGTGATTCAAGCAGAACTGCCGGGAACTCGACCTTGTGATGTTCGTTTGTGAGACGCTGAGGACCGCGCCTGGGGTTGACACATCGAGCCCGTGAAGCAGGGAAGGGTGAGGACACATGCTGTCAGCACACATCAAAGGTGATTAAGTGTTTGACTAATTGTTGATAGTAACTTGGTGTTTTGTTACACAGTATACTTGAATTGTGATGAGAATTGTGCAGCTTGCTTCTCACTGCTGTGGCGTGCGGATAAGTGGTCCTCCACCTGTTGTGAGAAGCTGCTCATTTGCATAAAGTTAAAAAAGATACAGACCTGAATGTGTTGCTGATAGCGTGTGTCTTTTGAAAGTTATTGTTGTAACTGCTGACTTACCTCATCTCCTCTTTGCTTCACAGAGAGTCAGTTTGTCGTGTCCACCTGGGGGGTGTTTGGCGGTGGTAGTGGGTCCAGGAGCGCCGGGCTTTGATCCTTGCGGGCGCTGGAGAGCGTGCCAACAGTCACTCCACCAGAAGGACGCTATTTTTGTTCTTACACTTTTTAAGCACAGCGGGTGAAATAAATATATTGTTTTTGGAACCGCTTTTCTGGTTATTTGTAGCACTGGGTTCCGTCTGACGCAGGTCCGCTCCTCAACCCGCGTCGACACATAACTCTGGTGAATACAATTTATATGAGAAACTTGTGAAAATATTTGTCCAGCACCCCTTATACAAAAATTCCTCATCATATTAATCACATTTTCTGTAACACAGACATACTTATGAGAGTTGTAAAACACAACATCGTAATCTTTTTTCTACAAATTTCTTCCTGCATATGTTGAAAACACAAACAAAGCATAATCGTAATTCTCATTTTGCATTTTTATATGCAACGGTGTTTGAGTGTGTTGTTCAGGATTCTGATAAGAGCTGAGCCATTCCCTATAACACTGAGCACTCGTTAATTGAACCCGACTTGCATCTGATCGAGACGTCACAGAAAACATGTCAACTGACTGAGCTTGAGGCTCTTATTAAACACGGACTGCAGATTAAAAGCCTATCTCATCTATCCATTGTGATTAGTCTTATCAGGTGACAGAAACAATAGCACCTTAATTACAATCCATGTTTGAGCAAAAAAAAAAAAAAAAAAAAAAAAAGCAAGAGCAAGAAAAAGAAAGTGGGAAAAAAAAAGAAATTGGGCTCATTAACAGCAAAAAGTCTGAATGTTTTCTGCTGATACTGAAGAGAAAAAACAGGCTGGGCAATCTTCAGAAAGAAAAAAGCAGAACATTTACATCCGATGCCAAAGAGCCGCAGCCCTGAAACACACTTCCTTTGCATTGTGTGGATACCGACAGAGAGGAAAAAGCTGGGCTTCCTGATAGCACTGTGGCGGGGCGTCATTCCAGGATTTTGGTAGGCGTTAAAGTGAAGTCCAGTAGTTGGGGTCAGACGAGAAAAAACTCAAACGTGACACCAGCAGCATGTAATGCACTTGCACAATGACCGCACTCATGCTTAAATACTCAGTGACCTTCACTTACAACCAGTGAGGTGATCAGCTTCCTGCCACATGATGAAACAACAAAATCTACAGCGCATCTGAAAAGTATTCTCAGTGCTTCACTTTTTCCACATATTTTATGTGGTGGCAGCACCATGCTTCACTGTAGGGATGGTGCCTGGTTTCCTCCAAACATGACGCCTGGCATTCACGCCAAAGAATTCAATTGTTGTCTCATCAGACCAGAGAATTTTGTTTCTCATGGTCTGAGAGTCCTTCAGGTGCCTTTTGGCAAACTCCAGGTGGGCTGCCATGTGCCTTTTACTAAGGAGTGACTTCTCTCTGGCCACTCTACCATACAAGCCTGATTGGTGGATTGCTACAGAGATGGTTGTCCTTCTGGAAGGTGTTCCTCTGTCCACAGAGGAATGTTGGAGCTATGACAGAGTGACCATTGGGTTCTTGATCACCTCCCTGACCTGCCCCCCCCGATGGCTCAGATTAGATGGGCGGCCAACTGTAGGAAGAGTCCTGGTGGATCCAAACTTCTTCCATTTACGGATGATGGAGACCATTGTGCTCATTCGGACCATCAAAGCAGCAGAAATGGTTCTGTGCCCTTCCCCAGACAATCCTGTCTCGGAGGTCTACAGACAATTCCTTTGACTTCATGCTTGGTCTAACACCCGCCAAAAAATAAACATGGGTCAGTGCGAAAGCAGTCCCCTACTACCATAAATTAAGCAGTCGAGATTCCCACATTTGCGGAACTTGCAAAGGTCAGTCAGGCGCAGTGCAATGGCTGAGCCTCACTCTGGGGAACCACCTTCTTGATCATGGCTTCGCCACTGCCAGGTAAGTATGCCAGGTAATGTCAACATGAGCACATGAGTCAAACCACACTAAGAGTTCAACAAATTTCCATTAGATATTTCATCAAATTTTTATGCAGTTAAGTGCGTGCAGATTTGAGTTACTTACACAAATATTTAAAACTGTTACAACTGTCATGGTTCAAGGAGGCTTGGCACAGAGGGTAGTTAGAAGCAAATGCGGACTCACAGACACAAACGTTGGAGTGAATTAAAAGGCTTTATCTGGGATACTGGTAATAGGTCCGGTACACAGGATTACAGTCAGAATGGCGAAGGTATCAGGCAGGTAACAAACTGAGGCGAGGTCAAAAAAACGAGAAGAGTTCATACATGATGTAGAAGAGTACAAAAGGCAGAGACAGAGGCAGAGTCAAAAAATGAGCAAAGTTCAGGGATACAATGGGGCAGAGATCAGAAAAAGACAACCAAGGTCAAAATACTACAAGGCAAACAGGACTATGGCATGAGGCTGGAATGTGAAATAAATTCAACAAACTGGCAATAGACTAACAGACGGTGAGGGCTTAAATAATTGGCAGGGTAATGAGGGCGTGAATGTGGAACAGGTGTGAGGAAGGTTCTGGAAACAGGTGTGACCGAGAACCACAAAGGCAGGTGCAAGAGAGTGATGTTAGACAAAAGCAAGGCAGACCAAAGCAAGAGAAATAAATGACAGAAAAAAACAACAGTGAAAAACTTAATGTGCCCTAAGACCAACAATTATTAATGTGAATAAAACAAAGGGGTAAACTAGGAAATAAAGTGACAAGCCTAAAAAGAGGACAAGAAAATTATAACCAAAACTAGAATGGAACTGACAATGGCTAAAAAATAAATATAAATATAATAAATGATAATAAAATGGCAACACAAACAATAGGCTAAACAGAAAATAAATGATGAACAGAAAACAAAACCAGAGACTAAAGAATACGAATAATGCAATCAATGACGACACAAGAAAATAAATGATAACCAGAGAATGCAATCAATGACTAAGGGAACATAGCTAGATTAAAAAAAAACACAGAAAGTCAAAGCATGAATAAGAGACAAAAAAACAAAAAACAAAAACAGAATGGGCAGGATCATGACAATGTTAACTAAATTCCATTAAGGTTCTTCTTATAATAACCAATGCTTTTCTCAAATTTTAAGAAGATTGGTTCTTAACTTCTGAAATATATATATATTTTTTATCCTGCTAAAAAAAACACACAAACAAACAAACCAAAAACTACAGTATACAGAATAAATTGCTTCTTTTGGCTGCTCCAGTTCTCTTGGGACTGCTGGTCTTTTTATTAGTTTCATGGTGGATATGCTTTCTGATGAAAATCCAGGTCGACAAGGAGAACCTTCCTACTGTGAGGCAGTAGTTCTAAACGTTGACTCACTGTGCCAGCCAACTGTATTATTAAGAACTGCACAATAAATAAGTGTTAAAATGACATCCTCATCAACTGTGGCCATCTGGATCAGTCAGTGACAAATGCACTACCTTGGTTTGACCTGCACCCGTGGTGTTTCCTCAGCACCGCAACAAATGAAATCAAATCAAATCAATTTTATTTATATAGCGCCAAATCACAACAAACAGTTGCCCCAAGGTGCCTTATATTGTAAGGCAAGGCCATACAATAATTACGGAAAAACCCCAACGGTCAAAACGACCCCCTGTCAGCAAGCACTTGGCAACAGTGGGAAGGAAAAACTCCCTTTTAACAGGAAGAAACCTCCAGCAGAACCAGGCTCAGGGAGGGGCAGTCTTCTGCTGGGACTGGTTGGGGCTGAGGGAGAGAACCAGGAAAAAGACATGCTGTGGAGGGGAGCAGAGATCAATCACTAATGATTAAATGCACAGTGGTGCATACAGAGCAAAAAGAGAAAGAAACACTCAGTGCATCATGGGAACCGCCCAGCAGTCTACGTCTATAGCAGCATAACTAAGGGATGGTTCAGGGTCACCTGATCCAGCCCTAACTATAAGCTTTAGCAAAAAGGAACGTTTTAAGCCTAATCTTAAAAGTAGAGAGGGTGTCTGTCTCCCTGATCTGAATTGGGAGCTGGTTCCACAGGAGAGGAGCCTGAAAGCTGAAGGCTCTGCCTCCCATTCTACTCTTACAAACCCTAGGAACTACAAGTAAGCCTGCAGTCTGAGAGCGAAGCGCTCTATTAGGGTGATATGGTACTATGAGGTCCCTAAGATAAGATGGGACCTGATTATTCAAAACCTTATAAGTAAGAAGAAGAATTTTAAATTCTATTCTAGAATTATCAGGAAGCCAATGAAGAGAGGCCAATATGGGTGAGATATGCTCTCTCCTTCTAGTCCCTGTTAGCACTCTAGCTGCAGCATTTTGAATTAACTGAAGGCTTTTCAGGGAACTTTTAGGACAACCTGATAATAATGAATTACAATAGTCCAGCCTAGAGGAAATAAATGCATGAATTAGTTTTTCAGCATCACTCTGAGACAAGACCTTTCTAATTTTAGAGATATTGCGCAAATGCAAAAAAGCAGTCCTACATATTTGTTTAATATGCGCATTGAATGACATATCCTGATCAAAAATGATTCCAAGATTTCTCACAGTATTACTAGAGGTCAGGGTAATGCCATCCAGAGTAAGGATCTGGTTAGACACCATGTTTCTAAGATTTGTGGGGTCAAGTACAATAACTTCAGTTTTATCTGAGTTTAAAAGCAGGAAATTAGAGGTCATCCATGCCTTTATGTCTGTAAGACAATCCTGCAGTTTAGCTAATTGGTGTGTGTCCTCTGGCTTCATGGATAGATAAAGCTGGGTATCATCTGCGTAACAATGAAAATTTAAGCAATGCCGTCTAATGATACTGCCTAAGGGAAACATGTATAAAGTGAATAAAATTGGTCCTAGCACAGAACCTTGTGGAACTCCATAATTAACCTTAGTCTGTGAAGAAGATTCCTCATTTACATGAACAAATTGTAATCTATTAGATAAATATGATTCAAACCACGGCAGTGCAGTGCCTTTAATACCTATGGCATGCTCTAATCTCTGTAAAATTTTATGGTCAACAGTATCAAAAGCAGCACTGAGGTCTAACAGAACAAGCACAGAGATGAGTCCACTGTCTGAGGCCATAAGAAGATCATTTGTAACCTTCACTAATGCTGTTTCTGTACTATGATGAATTCTAAAACCTGACTGAAACTCTTCAAATAGACCATTCCTCTGCAGATGATCAGTTAGCTGTTTTACAACTACCCTTTCAAGACTTTTTGAGAGAAAAGGAAGGTTGGAGATTGGCCTATAATTAGCTAAGATAGCTGGGTCAAGTGATGGCTTTTTAAGTAATGGTTTAATTACTGCCACCTTAAAAGCCTGTGGTACATAGCCAACTAATAAAGATAGATTGATCACATTTAAGATCGAAGCATTAATTAATGGTAGGGCTTCCTTGAGCAGCCTGGTAGGAATGGGGTCATGTTGATGGTTTGGAGGAAGTAACTAATGAAAAGTAACTCAGACAGAACAATCGGAGAGAAAGAGTCTAACCAAATACCAGCATCACTGAAAGCAGCCAAAGATAACGACACGTCTTTGGGATGGTTATGAGTAATTTTTTCTCTAATAGTTAAAATTTTATTAGCAAAGAAAGTCATGAAGTCATTACTAGTTAAAGGAATACTCGGCTCAATAGAGCTCTGACTCTTTGTCAGCCTGGCTACAGTGCTGAAAAGAAACCTGGGGTTGTTCTTATTTTCTTCAATTAGTGATGAGTAGTAAGATGTCCTAGCTTTACAGAGGGCTTTTTTATAAAGCAACAGACTCTTTTTCCAGGCTAAGTGAAGATCTTCTAAATTAGTGAGACGCCATTTCCTCTCCAACTTACGGGTTATCTGCTTTAAGCTGCGAGTTTGTGAGTTATACCACGGAGTCAGGGACTTCTGATTTAAAGCTCTCTTTTTCAGAGGAGCTACAGCATCCAAAGTTGTCTTCAATGAGGATGTAAAACTATTGACGAGATACTCTATCTCACTTACAGAGTTTAGGTAGCTACTCTGCACTGTGTTGGTATATGGCATTAGAGAACATAAAGAAGGAATCATATCCATAAACCTAGTTACAGCGCTTTCTGAAAGACTTCTAGTGTAATGAAACTTATTCCCCACTGCTGGGTAGTCCATCAGAGTATCTAAAATATGATTAAAGTGGTGGGTGGACTCATTTACATTTTGGGCAAAGCCAATTGTGTCTAATAATAGATTAAATGCAGTGTTGAGGCTGTCATTCTCAGCATCTGTGTGGATGTTAAAATCGCCCACTACAATTATCTTATCTGAGCTAAGCACTAAGTCAGACAAACGTTCACAGAGAAAAAAAATTCACAGAGAAACTCACAGTAACGACCAGGTGGACGATAGATAATAACAAATAAAACTGGTTTTTGGGACTTCCAATTTGGATGGACAAGACTAAGAGTCAAGCTTTCAAATGAATTAAAGCTCTGTCTGGGTTCTGATTAATTAATAAGCTGGAATGGAAGATTGCTGCTAATCCTCCGCCTCGGCCCGTGCTACAAGCATTCTGGCAGTTAGTGTGACTCGGGGGTGTTGACTAATTTAAACTAACATATTAATCCTGCTGTAACCAGGTTTCTGTAAGGCAGAATAAATCAATATGTTGATCAATTATTATATCATTTACTAACAGGGACTTAGAAGAGAGAGACCTAATGTTTAATAGACCACATTTAACTGTTTTAGTCTGTGGTGCAGTTGAAGGTGCTATATTATTTTTTCTTTTTGAATTTTTATGCTTAAATAGATTTTTACTGGTTATTGGTGGTCTGGGAGCAGGCACCGTCTCTACGGGGATGGGGTAATGAGGGGATGGCAGGGGGAGAGAAGCTGCAGAGAGGTGTGTAAGACTACAACCCTGCTTCCTGGTCCCAACCCTGGATAGTCATGGTTTGGAGGATTTAAGAAAATTGGCCAGATTTCTAGAAATGAGAGCTGCTCCATCCAAAGTGGGATGGATGCCGTCTCTCCTAACAAGACCAGGTTTTCCCCAGAAACTTTGCCATTTATCTATGAAGCCCACCTCATTTTTTGGACACCACTCAGACTGCCAGCAATTCAAGGAGAACATGCGGCTAAACATGTCACTCCCAGTCTGATTGGGGAGGGGCCCAGAGAAAACTACAGAGTCCGACATTGTTTTTGCAAAGTTACACACCGATTCAATGTTAGTTTTAGTGACCTCCGATTGGCGTAACCGGGTGTCATTACTGCCGGCGTGAATTACAACCTTACCAAATTTACGCTTAGCCTTAGCCAGCAGTTTCAAATTTCCTTCAATGTCGCCTGCTCTGGCCCACGGAAGACAACTGACTATGGTTGCTGGTGTCGCTAACTTCACATTTCTCAAAACAGAGTCGCCAATAACCAGAGTTTGATCCTCGGTGGGTGTGTCTGCCGAGTGGGGAAAAACGGTTAGAAATGTGAACGGGTTGGCGGTGTACATGGGGCTTCTGTTTAGAACTACGCTTCTTCCTCACAGTCACCCAGTCGGCCTGCTTTCCCGGCTGCTCGGGATCTGCTGGAAGGGAACTAACGACGGCTAAGCTACCTTGGTCCGCACCGACTACAGGGGCCTGGCTAGCTGTAGAATATTCCAAGGTGCGGAGCCGAGTCTCCAATTCGCCCAGCCTGGCCTCCAAAGCTACGAATAAGCTACACTTATTACAAGTACCATTACTGCTAAAGGAGGCCGAGGAATAACTAAACATTTCACACCCAGAGCAGAAAAGTCCAGGAGAGACAGGAGAAGCCGCCATGCTAAATCGGCTAAGAGCTAGTAGCTGCGCTAAGCTAGCGGATTCCTAAAAACACACAAAGTAAATAATGTGTAAATAATTTAGAGGTGATTCAGCAGAGGGAGTGCTTTAGTTAAGGCACGTGAAGATTACACTGTGAAACAAATTATCTAGTTAACTAGATCAATCTAACTGCGCAGATTAAACAGCTAACAGATACAGCAAAACACCGCTGTGCTCCGGAACAGGAAGTGATACAATACTGCAGTGAGAGCCAACCACCAGTAGAGGCAAGCATCTAGTGATTCAAGCCAAAGAACATGATTTTGACAATGATTGACAGTGTTCCACCTGATAGCCCAGAACAGTAAAAGGTACAATCAGAGACTGCATACCTTTGCTCAGTTAGTAATATGCAAACATTTTTAAGTCTGCTAAGGCTGACACCAGCACCCCCCCTCCCAAAATAAAAAATCTTTTATTGGTCAGGGTCGAATAAATTGCACAAGTGACCAAAACAACGCGCATTTCATGTGGTTGAGTTTTTCATCTACATTTTGGTTGTTTTGTCAGTCAAACTGTATCTGTAATATTATTGGATGACAATATTATTAAAACGATGTGGTGGCGCAGTTCGAGCTTTAACAGGTGATTGAAGTGAACAACTGGATGACATTATGCTGTAAATGACTGAAGTAAATGTGTGCACTTTAAGAGTCAGTAATTGAGAATTTCTATTTCACATTATCTCCTATTCAACATGTGTTTATGTGTGTTTACTTGCCGTGTTATCACACTCCATCCATAACGAATTTGTGCTGCTGTCAAGTGAGTGCCAAGTTCTAAGCCAGCGCTAAGCCGACGTGAGGTGAACCTGATGAGATGCGATGATCATCAACATAAACTTTCATTTTAACTCAACTGATTCCCAGAGAACACACTTTCATCAGAAAAACCGGAGGGAGACGCAGGAATCCGATGCTGTAAACCAACCCTCAGGGACAAGTGGGCTGTGGAGCGGTACGCTTTAAAGACAGACGAGCACAAGAAGTACTTTATTTCTGAAGAGATGAAAGCAGTTTGTCTGGCACTGAAGATCCATAATGATGCCATTTGATTTTCCCATGGTGCAATGCACAGCCTGCGTTTTGTCTGCCTCCTGTCTCTCAGAACTAGCAAATGATGTTTGGATGATGAACGTCAGAGCAGTACACCTGCCTTATTAGAGAGAAACACCTCATGATTCAGAGGAATCTGCCAGAGACTACAATAAAGACACTTATTTCTCATCGATCCTAATTAGTGTTTGCATGCATTAGGAGTGTAAGGCTGGAAGTGTGGACATGTTCATGATTGAGTGTTCTACCCATCATAATTGGGCCTCAGCTTTGGAAAACCCTATGAATGTACCATCTAAAAGGCAGTGCATTAATAGTCAAATATGGTTAGGTCCACAAGTATTTGGACAGTGACACAAATTTTGATAGGCTGTAAAAAGAATTGCAGTGTTTGCATTTTTTTTATTTACAAACTCAAACATTTACTGTATAAACTGAAAGATTATTTTGCTTTATCTTTCTTGTAAATCAATTAACTAATATTTAGTTGTATAACCACTGTTTCTGAGAACTGCTTTACATCTGTGTTGCATGGAGCCGACCATCGTCTGGCACCTGTGGACAGGACCACTGGACTACATTCCACAATTCCACTGCATTTCTTGGTTTTCCTCAGAAACAGTCACCCCACAAGTTTTCTACTGGATTAAGGTCTGGGGATTGGGCTAGACACTCCATAACATTAATCTTGTTGATATAGAACCAAGATGATGCTCACTTGCTGGTGTGTTTGGGGTCATTGTCTTGTTGAAACACCCATTTCAAGGGCATTTCCTCTTTAACATAATGTAACATGACCTCTTCAAGTATTTTGACATATTCAAACTGATCTATGATTCCTGGTATGCCATAAATAGGCCCGACACCATAGTATGAGAAACATCCCCATATCACGATGCTTTTTCAGAGAGAAATGCACTACATCCAGCATGTACAAGATTTGCTGCCTTTGTAAAATAAAGTCCACCTGTAACAGTGTAATAAGAGTCACACAAAGAAATATAACGCAAAGCAAAAATACCCACGGCCGTATGAGCATTGTCTTCTTGATAATTTGCAGCTGTCTAATTGATATCCCAGTGCAAACTATATATATATATATATATATATATATATATATATATATATATATATATATATATATATAGACACATATACATTTATTGTTATTTACATTAATTATTAAGATGTTATTGTCTTACATACAATTTGTAACTGTTCAGTCAATCCCCTCTAGCAATCAATCACAAACAATATTTTCATTTTAACGGCATTTGTAGGAGGGTCTGCGTGTGTGTATACATGAGCTTTTGACAAGAGCAGAAGTTAGTTTTGAGTTAGTAGAAGTCAGTGTGCATGCTTCCACTGAATTTAGTTCCACTAAATTTCAGTCCACAAACGTTGCTGGCATAGTTACTAAAACTGAATGGTCATAAACGTTTGTAAACCTTAAAATTATACATGTTAGTGTCTGTCTGTTACGTGTTTTGCAGCAGTCAGGCAGCTG
Source organism: Thalassophryne amazonica (assembly GCF_902500255.1). Lineage (NCBI taxonomy): Eukaryota > Metazoa > Chordata > Actinopteri > Batrachoidiformes > Batrachoididae > Thalassophryne > Thalassophryne amazonica. The sequence goes on along the minus strand of NC_047111.1, from coordinate 104,943,713 downwards.
TGAGGAGTTGAGCTCAACTCTACCCCAGCAGAAAAGGCCTGGCTGCCATGCTGCCACAAAGAAGAAGAAGAAGAAAAAAAAGTAATGTACATTCAACATACAGTGCCCCAGACGTGTGGCAGGAGACATCAAAAGCAAAACAGTTTTCACTTATGGTTTTGATCTATAAGCTAAACTAATAACGGACAACGTCAACTCTAATTTTTACAAAGTGAAAATATTGCACATATGCTATTCACAATCCCATCCAGTAGATGGCAGTCTTCTGTGCATTTTGATCATCTACTGGATAGGAATATAAATAGCAACCAATGATCACACAATCTCTTTTTTCAGAATCACACACTTAAACAGAATCTGCAGTTTTGCAAATGCATTTTTTTTTTACAAATGCAAAAAAATATTTACAAATTTGACATATTTACAAATACACATTTATTTGTAAAAACCAACCAACCACTGATCAGAGGAGGCTCATTTTCCCATAATGCCTTTTGGCATCTCTGTGTATTAAGGCTCAGACCTTCAGAATTAGTGCATTACTTTAAAACTAAAACATATGTGCAATATTTTCACTTTGTAAAAATGACAGAGTTGACGTTAATGTCAATGAACTATCCGGAATTAGTTTAGTTTATAAATCTAAACCATAAGTGAAAACTGCCTTGCTTTTCATGTCTCCTGCCACACGTTTGTACTGTTCCATGTTGAAAGTAAACAACACTTCCTTACAGCAGTGGGTGGCGCACAAAGACAGAAGCTCTGACTCATTGTTTGTGTTGGGTTTGTGATCGCCTTTGATTTTACTCAGAAGCGTTGGCGGTGTTTAAACTCAAAACTGGCTTGTCAGTAGCTGCCAGGATACTTGAGTCAATACTAAAAGTTAACAGTTAGCTGTAAGTTCTGCTAACTTTTTTTTTTTAGCAGTTTTTCAGTTTAGCATGATAAAAGTTAGCTTTTCAGTTAGCAGATTAGCAGTTATCAAAGCTAACTTTCTGGTTAGCTGTGTCCACCAACGCTTTTACATAATATATAACAGAGGTTATATTTACACAAAAACAAAACAGAGTTTGCAGCTAGCTAAACCAGCCTGTGAGATCACCATGCTAACGTCCATTAAATGTCTTCTAAATCACTTCAGAGGTGTTATCAGGTTCCAACAACAGAGGTTTCGATTTTAGAAGTGTTTATTTTTTGCTAGCTTTTACATAATATATGACAAAGGTTATATTTACACACAAATGAAATGAAACGAGTTTGTAGCTCCTCAAAAAAAAAAAAGAAAAAAAAAAGGAACAGAATGAAACAGAATGTGACATTTTAACATCTTAAAATACCTCTTAAAATAGGCCAAGGTTAGCCATCTGTGAACTTGTCCGAGGTCTGTGTCCCAAGAATGTTCTCTGAATTTGAAGACTCTGGCAGTAACAGGACTGGACTTATGCTAAGCACAGACAGACGGATGGATGCAAAGTCTTTAGAATACCTGATGGCCATATTTGATAGCCTCGGGTAAAAATGCAGACACTGCTATTTTTTTGAAAAGCCTAATATTCCTTTTTCTTCACTTTCTGTAAAGTAATAGCAACTGATAATTTTTTCTGATAAACTGATAAAGTTTTGATTTGTAATAGAATGTATAATGTTCCCAAAGCATTTGTGTGTATGGAAATAAAAGGTATTTTAAGGATTTTGAGGTTTACTCATTTTTCTAAACACACTGCTATTATTTTGAACACAACTGTGTAAATGTGAAAAATCAGCCCCGGAGCCAGTGTGAAAGGTTTATGGTGTGAGGTTCTAGACATAAAATCCACATAGAAATTGCCCGGAGAGTGGTGTGAAACTGACTTTTCTGTTGGTAATCAAGAATGAGAACACACATATAAAACATCTTCAGGGCGTTATTAAGTGCTACAAATCTTTCAATATGCAACTCTTTCTCTTTGTTGCTGAATATGGGCTTAAGAGGTTTATCTTGCACACCCTTGAAAAGGGCGAGGAAGGAGCCAGGCGGACAATGCTTAGAATCACAGATAACAGCTTTGCAGGGAGCAGGAGAGAGTCATTCGTCTTGTTTTGACACAACGACTGATAAGGTATAGAACCTGGATGGAGGAGGGGTTTTCTGCCGTGTAACGATGCTAATTGAAGATGTTAAACAATTTCTTCTTTTTCTTTTGACTGCTCCCATTAGGGGTCGCCACAGTAGATCAACCGTCTCCATCTCACCCTGTCCTCTGCATCTTCCTCTGTCACACTAACTGCTGCATGTCCTCCCTCACTGCATCCCTAAAGCCCCAATCACAACCCACCGTGTGTTTTTTTTCGCCGTATGTTTTCTGTGGATGCCACGGCCACTACGTTTTTGTGAAAACGTACAGAGGCAGTAGCAAGAGGAAGGAGGGAGTACGTTCAACACATGTCTCTAGCAGTGTAACGATAAAGAGAGTTGACAATAAAGCAGTGTGTGTGTGTGTGTGGGGTCGCTTTTCTTTTTTATGAGCGGGACCGGAGCGGCAGGTGTTTTTCGGCGTCGGCGATGCATGAGCATGTCCAGCCTGCAGCGGTCAGTTGTACGAGTGTTTACTTGCCTCGAAAAGTTACAGCTAGTTATCAGACTGAAGCTGTGGAGTGTGTGTTGCTGACGTTTGGAAATAAAGTCCAAGCTCAAGTGAGAAGCTGCGTTGTGCATGCAAGTCTGTTGGCCTCCATAGTATGTGGTGAGTGCCGTAATCTGTACTGCCTACGTACGGATTTGGTTAATTCAATAGTAACTGAATGAAAATGTGCTGCTTTGAATCCGTACTGAGGCAGTACTCACAACGTGCGTCATCTGTACTGCTGGTGAATCCGCAGCCTGACCGCAGCGAAAGTTCTGCATGAACTAAAACCTCTACGGCCTGTCTGCGTGTGTCTGCGTGCTCCTAAATTCGTACTGAGGCAGTACTTACGACGTACGGATCTCCAAATTTAGCCCACGTTTTTGCAAGTAGACTGCACACACGTGCAAGTACGGCGGGTTGTGACCACGGCTTAAACCTCTTTTTTGGCCTCTCTCTTCTCCTCCTGCCTGGTGGTTCCATCCTCTGCATCCTTCTCCCAAAATATCCTTGGTTCCTCCTCTGCACATGTCCAAACCATCTTAATCTCTCCTCTGACAATGTCTCCAAAACATCCTACTTGCACTGCCCCTCTGTTATGTTCATTCCTAATCCTGTCCATCCTCATCACTCAAAGAAAATCTCAGCATCTTCCTGTCTTTTTGTTAGTGTCACCGCCTCTAAGCAGTACAACATAGCAGGTCTCACATCTGTCTTGTAAGCTTTCTTTTACTCTTGCAGATATCCTTTTGTCACAAATCACGCATGCCACTTTTCTCCACCGACTCCACCCTGCCTGCACTCTCTTCTCCTCTCTACCACACTCTCCATTACATTGGACAACTGACCCCAAGTATTTAAAACTGTCTACCTACACCACCTCAACTACTTGCAACTGCACTATTTCATTACCCTCTCTCTCATCAGTGATGGGCACAGTTCTGCTAATCCGCTAATTAGTGAAGCTAACTTTCTCGTTACCAGATTAGCTTTTCAGCTAGCTTTGAAAACCACCAGCGGACCAATTATCTTCTGCTAAATTTAGTTCCGGGCCGATTCTATGGTAACGGAATTACAATCGCAGCACATTTTTAATGGGGAGCAAAAATATGGCCAGATTTTCCCGTCGTCATAATTCCGTTACCATAGAATCACCCTCCGCTAACATTTTTTTTTGCTGGTAAAGTGACTAAAGTTTAACAGTCAAAAACAGTTGTAAACCTTAAAATCAAACATGTTAGTTCCTGTGAGAAGCTCAGCTATGCCGTCAGATCAGTGATAAAACCCCACTTGCGCAAAAAATGCGTTCACGCATAGATATTAACTGCGTGCGTGCAAATAATCACTCCACGCACGCAAATAATCACTCCACACACGCAAATGATCATCCAAACATTACATACATAAATGTCATTTTTTCAATACAAAACCAAATATTACTCACTGGAGAAATGAGTTTAAACTTAATAATAAATCTCTATTATTGATTGAATCCAATAATGTTTTAAAAATAGTTTATTTTATTGACAAATTGATTTGTAAATGTTTGGTTGCCCTATATTTTCTTTTCTTTCATTATTTGTAAATAATATTCAACAAGCCCCTTTTCTTGTATTTGTATTTTCATGTATGCAGCATTTCAGGGTTTTGTACAGGACCTGTTTTGTTTGGATGTGATTCAGAAATAAATTATTTTATTTTTTGTTAAGGAGATGCTGTTCTCTCCTTCGGGGAGGTGGTGGTGTCATGGTTTGCATGTGATTTAAGAGGTTTTAATTTGTCATCTGATGGTTAATAATCACATTATTCCCTTTGATCAGTTTGGGTGTGCAGAGTCAGTCTGCAGACGTGTCGGTGTCAGGAGGTGATTTTTAGGACTTCCTGTTATTTCTTATGAAATAATGCTGAATTTATGTGGAAAACTTATTATGTTTATGTTATTATGTGGAGATCTGTCGCTGAGATAGATGATGACTGAAGTTTTAAGCAGAAACGAGGTATTAATTGCTTAACGCTGTTGTTTCAGACTGACTTCCATGTCAGAGAGGAGGGCTGTCAATTAAACCTCGTTCTCCAGAGACGGCCACTCACAGCAGAGCCAGTGTCGACCTGGTTCCCTCCTCCACAGTGACATAAGTTTCTCTGTGCGCGAGCAGAAATCAACTTCGCATGAGCAGAAATCAAGTTCGAGTGGGCGGGTGGAGCGCTGGTCCTCGTGTGCAGCACCTTTGCGCGCAGAGATAATTTGCGCACGCGGAGTGATTCTTTGTGCGCGCGTAGTTAATATCTATGCATGAAAGCATTTTTTACACAAGTGGGGTTTTGTCACTGATCTGACGCCATACTCAGCCCTCCCCCTTCTGAGCACTCTCACTGCCTTCATGGCGCCTTCACTGCACATGTGCCATTTCAACGCGTCAGCTGCAATTCACAGATTGTCTCCTTGTTTGTGCTTAAAACTGCATTCCAGTCATCATCTGTCTCAGCGACAGATATCTGAAGCTTTTGTACAACAATCATTTCCACATAAATTCAGCATTATTTCATAGTAAAAGACAGGGGAAGCGAACAGAGTGCCACAGCAGCACTGGCGTTCTGTGAAGATGAGCTCCTGTAGCGTAAATCGACAGTTAGTGCATCTGTTTTAAAGACAGCGTGTACATGCAAATCTTTACTTTTTTAAAGTGAAAAGATACTTATTGCTGTAATTTTAAGTAAAGACAAAACTTACGTACTTATTCTTCGGTGGGGAAGCTCAAAGAGCCGGATGAGGTTTAACCAGTCTGATTTAATGCAACATTTACTATTTTTATTTAAATATTTATTGTGCATTTGTTTTGTGCTTGTGAACACAGCTTTGTCAATGGTTTATAAATATATAATACAGCGATAAACTGTGACTTCTAATACTGCAATTTGCTGCTTTAGATAAAGATCATGATAGTGTGGGGGTTTATTTTTATTTATTTATTTATTTTTCATGTGTTCGTTTTGTGTTTGTGATCACCTTTGAATTTACCCAGCAGCCCCTGCTTAAAGTTGAAACTGGCTTATCAGTAGCTGACAGTGTACCAAGACAGTACTAAAAGTTTGCGGTTAGCTGTAACTTCCGCTAAATTTTTCATCGGTTTAGCGTTATAAATGTTAACTTTTCAGTTAGCGGTTTAATAGTTATCGAAGCTAACTTTTTGGTTAGCTGTGCCCACCACTGCCTCTCATTCACACACCCATCTTGCTCCTACTGACTTTCATTCCCCTTCTCCCCAGAGCATATCTACACCTCTCCAGACTTGTCTCAACCTGCTCTCTACTCTCATTATAGCTCACAGTGTCATCTGCAAACATCATAGTTCACAGAGACTCCTGTCTGATTTGGTCCATGAACCTGTCCATCACCACTGCAAACATGAAAGGACTCAGAGCTGATTCCTGATGTAATCCCACCTCCACCTTGATTCTGTCAGTTGGTCAATTTAAACATGATTATTTGACCAGCGAAGCCAGCTATGAAAGGTTGGATAAGAACCTTCTCTCTTTTGGTTGCAAAACAGTCACATTACTGTATGAAAGACAAGCTCTAATGAAACAACACAACATTTGGTCTTATTCCCCTCCTCAAGATTAACAACTGCATCAAGTGGTAGCATTTTATCACCATACAGAACATGCAGAAAATGACAGTGGTGGTTTACGACAGGTTGTCAAATGAGAACTACAATGATCCACAGTCTCATACAAGCCTACAAATCCCAGAACTGGATTAGATTACATTCTCATACGTCAGTATTTTTCCCCTTTTTTCCCCTCACATCACGTCACCACACTTTAGTGACACTCTTGGTAAACATGTTGTCATACCCACATAACACATACGCACACACAAAGCAGGATCTGAACAGCAGGACGATCCCTCTTAAAGAGGATTAACACAGATTCTCATGGAGAAAACGCTGCAGGTTTCTTGTATGCCCTTGCAAAATTCAGGTTTGGAACATTAAGCATTTATTCAGAGCTTCTCGCAAGAACAAGATTTGTATTTTGTTTTTAAATGAATTAATTTGTTTTCTAATGACACATTCGGGAACTGAAGAAAAAAAAACCTTTAGATATCAGTATCAAGAAAAGCTGTCAGGGTCAATACTACATTTATGTACAGCAGAGAGGAAATGATAAGTCAAGGGTATGATTATGGTCATTATTGATTAATCTTTCTCATTTTTGTTTCAATGAATCGAAAAGTTTGGCATACAAAATATCAGAAAATAGAAAAAAATATCGATCAGTATTTTCCAAAGCCCAAGATAACATTCCTCAAATTTTTTTTAAATTTTTTTTAAATTTTTTATCCACAACCCAAAGACAGTCTGTTTATTGTCAGAGAGGAGTAAAGAAAGTAGCAGAGACCAAATATATCACAATTAAGAAACTGAAATCAATTAAATATTTCAACCCCTCGCCCCCAAAAAACCCAACCCTCAGTGAGTTGCCATTTGTCAAGTGACATGTGTCTCTTCTTTCTCCAATTTAGGTCTTTAATAGGTAAAACAGAATGATTAACTGATCAAATAGGACTAATTTAATAAATAATTAAACACGATGAAATGGCTGCATTCATTGTCAATCTGCAGTTGAACCTCATATCAGTATTTTCTTTTAACAGCTTTGCTTATTATTATACAGGCTAATTAGTGATCTCACAATCCAAAACAGACCATTTGGGAGTACGGGCATCAAAAACAAGCAAAACAGCACTTATTTTACCGTTTAGTTTATAATATCAACACTCTTCTGAAGGCAATGGAAAATATTTTATTTTCTACAGTGTGGGTCCAACCAAGATAGAAATTCATTATAAGAAAACACCTGAAGGTCAAACCAATATACATGAGTGCCAGTGATTATTTTTTTGATCATTTGTTTCAAGGGAGTGAGAGAAAATTTTGACAAAACAGTCTCTTGTGTTTTCATCATAAGTTATGAAAGAGCCACTTATGAATGTAATAATGAAAGAGTGGTCTGCCTCTGATAAAACCACATCTCTGAAATTTGAGGGCCTGTTTATGGAAAGTACCAATTTGCCCCATGTGAACTCCCTGTTGGAAAATGGTCAGGAAGAACGTAAATCAAAGACAGAAATATCAGACAGGCCCTATAAAAGACGATGCAAAAACAGATGTAAAACAGAGTAGATGCGGCCAGGTCTGTGTGTCAGTTTAGGCAGACGGAGGAAGTCGCAGCTACTTGGCTGATCTCCATCGACTGTTTCATACATGTTTTACAATATCAGCTGTACTAAATGCAGCTTTCATGTTTAATATCTGTTCACTCATAAAGTAGAACTGATGCATTCAAATATCAGCTGACACTAGTCCAGATGGTTGGAGGAATGACTGTTTATATGACCAAACATCCAAACAAGAACACATCCCTAACAAAAAGCTTTTTTTTCCTCAGCAAATGCAAGTGCAAAAACAATTGACTTAAATCAGTCAAGTACTTCAGTCAAACAACTGGAACTCAAGTGTTGCACAAAGCAGTTCAAAGAGCCAGTGTAAAACTTCATCCAGCACTGATCAGTTTGAACTTTGATTCAGGTCAGACCAGGCTTGAGAGCATGTGATAGTGCCCCATGTTGCCCCATCCATCAGACCATGGAAACACCCCAGGTCCTGGACTGTAGACAACTAGTCCAGTCCCATATTTTGAATATAACCTTCTATCTGCTGCAGGCAAGTGGAATGTGAGCTTCACTTTGGCCTTCTCTGTGGTCCTACATATGAATGAACAGGAAAATCAATGATCATATAACTGCATTAAGAAATGCGTAATCAAGAAAATAATTTAATGCCATGATGATGATACTCAGCAAAATTAAACTGGAGCGATCGCTGGGCTGGACGCTAAACCTGTAAATTCTTGTGCTGCAATGCATTATGGGAGTTCTGGGTTTGGGGGTTTTAAATGTTGCTATTGTGGTTCATGTTAGTTTAAAAATATTGTTAGTGTTGTTGATTTATTGTGTTTTTGTAGTTCAATTGGTTTAGTGAGTTAAGTGTCACCATGTTATCACCATAAGCAAAAAGTGTATCGTATTTGATACCGTCCCTGTGTTTTATCTGAAAAATAAGGGAGCCTTCTAGTGGCAGAGTGCCAAAAAAGACAAAAGCTCTCTCCTGTCTTTCATTCCACACAGTTCACAATAAAATGAATTGTTACACAGCTTGAAGATGTTTGAACATAATACATAATATAATATATATTATATAATATATTAGATTATTACATAAAATATATATAATATATACATAATCACAAAGTACATAATAAAATTGTAAATACATTAATGACACAAGAAAGTGAAAACACTTATTTCCATTGTGGTCCATTTAAAAATCAAATGACAAAATAGAAGTAATAATAAAATAAAATATCAATAATACTGATAATAATAATAATAAAAATAATGATAATATTAATATCTGCATATGATAACAACAACCTAAACAAATTATAAATACATTAGGACAGTAAATTAACAGAAAATAATTATGTAGATCAAGCCGGTAGTGTGTTACTGACTCACTGTCATCCTACATACGGAGAATATCTCTGCTTCCTCTCTGTCTTTTCTGCCATCTCCTCTGTTTAAGACACTCTTAGGCTTAAAAGTCCTCCTCACTACTCTTACCAGTTTGGCACCTTAGGAGCCCTCTTAAGGCCTAAGGTGTTTTGTGGACAACTTTCATTTTACCAGGGGATGTGATGGTCTAGAGGTTAAGGCATTGGACTTGAGACCAGAAGATCCTCGGTTCAAATCAAAATGGAAAATCACTAAGGGCCTTTGGGCAAGGTCTTTAATTCCCTATTGCTCCCGGTGTGTAGTGAGTGCCTTGTATGGCAGCACCTTCACATCGGGGTGAATGTGAGGCATTATTTGTAAAGCACTTCGAGCGTCTGATGCATATGGAAAAGCGCTATACGTATAAATGCAGTCCATTTTTTCCAGGGGAAAATTCTAAGAAATGTTTAAGAATTCAAGAAAAATTTTTCTTAGAATAATGTCACTAGGAGCTATTTTTAGCCTTAGGATGCTTTGTGCATATGGGCCCAGGTCTCTTTTGTTGAGAAAAGGCTCATCTGAGACAGAAGCACTGGTTCGTTGTTGTGTCAGTAGCTGACAGTGTACTGGAGTCAATACTAAAAGTTAGCAGTTTATCTTTTAACTGTAACTTCCGCTAAATGTTTTAGGGGTTTATCGGTTTAGCTTTATAAAAGTTAACTTTTCAGTTAGTGGATTAATGGTTATCAAAGCTAACTTTTTGGTTAGCTGTGCCCACCACTGCTTATTAATTAATGTCATTATTTGGCAACAATTCAAAGTATTGTCAAAACATTTTTCTCATTACTTATTGCAGTCATACATAATGACCCCAAAGACCCATAGCTTTACCACCAAATACTTACAAACATGAAGTAGAACAAGAAGCAAACTTGTACTTTTTATTCAGTGATGAAAGTGAGCCATGGAAAAAAAAAAAAACCCTGAAAATTTTTGGCAAGGGCCAAAGGCCCGAGGCCCCTGGCAGGGGGTCTGGAGTTCTCCCCCAGAAAAATTTGAGATCTCAGATGCATTCTGGTGCATTTTCAGGTCTATTTACCCACCAAAAAAATCTCCAAAAAAATTTTTTTTTTTTTTTTTGGGTCAGGTCAATTTTTCCACCCCAGTCTTTTCACACAACTTGTACTGTGCTACCAGCCTTTAATCCAAAAAAACATACATTGTGGTTCAGAAAACTACACCATAAAAGAAATGACAATTCAAAGAACTCAAAAATAGTAGTTCTCAGTATCAATTCAAATGGAACATTAGGAGTATTTATCGCACATTAATACGTCAAATTGTTCAACCTTTACTCACTTGTTTTTTTTCCATTAAATTTTTATTGAGGGCAGAATTTATCATACATTGACATATCAATAATACAATGAAAATAACTATTAGCCCTTTTTTTCCCCAAATAGATCAATTCACTGTACGTACTTAACGGTTTTACATTTTAAATATACAAAGCAAAAAACAAAAAACAAAAATAGAAATTAAAATTACAAAAACGGGAACAATAACAGAAACAATGCAATGGTTTCAGCAATTACCTTCAGTCGGATCAAGTCGGATCTAAATGGGGTAATAAATTCTATAAAGGTTTTCCAGTATTTGGAAAATTTATCAAATTCAAGCTTAAAAGAAAAGGACATTTTTTCCATAACATAAATATCATGGACAGCATTCATCCACTCCTCCAGGGTGGGGGCAGTATCACTTAACCACTTCCTTGTAATACTTTTCTTTCCCGCTGCCAACAGTATATTATACATGTATTTCTTCCATTGTTCTACCAGTTCAACTGGCCTTTTCCCAAGATACATTGTTTCAAAATTGTGTGGTCATTTGAAAGAGATTATTTTTCCCACACTGCCCCCAACCTGTTGCCAGAAGGATGAAATCTTTGGACATCCCCAGAATATATGGTAATGATCGGCGCGATCCATCCCACATTTTCTCCAGCAGGAGGTATCCCTACCCAGTGAAGAGCCCTGGGAAAGCAACCTGAAAAAAATGTATTATATTTTTCCATACAAATTCCCTCCAGTTAATGGATGATGTACACTTCACATTGTTTGCCAGGATGTCCTCCCATTCCTCCATCTGCAACACAAATCCTCCTTCTTTCTCCCACTTTTCCTTTATATATTGTGTCCCATGCCCACCACTATTCTGAACAGCATTATATAATTTAGGGATGACCTTTGTTGTTGGTTCACCTCTATATGCCTTTATAAACATTTTAATTATTTCAGAGGGCATTTTAGTTTGTGTTCCCTTTGTGTTTTCCCAAATAATGTCTGACTTGGAGAAATCCATAAAAGTCCTTATTATCTAAATTGTACATAGTTCTAATGTGTTGGAAGGTTTTTAGATTTCCTTTTTTGTCTCTCAGGTCATCATAAATTGTGAGACCTTTACTTGCCCAGCGTTTGAAAGTATCATTTGTGACATTAGGCATAAAATTAGGATCATGAGCTATCCATGTAAATGGCAGGCATGGGTCCTTATACGACGTCTGTGAGAAAAGTATTGTACCTTTTTATTTTTTTCAAAAACTATATGGATTTGATTCATATGTTTTTACGTCAGCCAAGCTTGAACCTTCATGTGCATGCGTGAGTTTTTCCACGCCTGTCGGTTGCGTCATTCGCCTGTGGGCAGGCTTTGAGTGAGCACTGCTCCACCACTCTCGTCGTTGTTTCATTGCGAGGAAATGGCGGAATGATTTGGGCTTTTTTTCCCATCAGAATTTTTTCAGAAACTGTTAGAGACAAGCAGCTGGAAACCATTCAAAAAAATTTATCTGGCTTCCGGTGAAAATTTTACGGGCTTCACAGCGAATAAGGACTGTTACTACAGCTTTAAGGACGCCCCACAATGGCGCACGGCGCCGCGCTCCGAGCCGCCATCGAGAGGCAGAAAACACCACATCATTTCTAAACGGATGGCTGTGTGGAGCTGGGACCGTCGTGAGCAATTTCTTTGCTTATCACAAGAGCTGGACATCAGCCATTTTCTGGCAGATTTCACTTTTAACAAGCGATTTTGTCATGGAAATCCGCGCGGAGGCTTCGCGCGTCACGACCGATTCGCTGATCGAGCAAGACAAAGGAACACCTCCGTTTCGGAGTGCCAGGGGACAAGTTGGGACATGCCTGTCTCGGCTTTCAATGCTTACCAGCCCAGTGAGTATAAGAGAAATTGTGGAGAGCTGGGCATGTCCTTAATTTTGTAAATGTCCCTTTCCATCTGCTGTTTTCTCAATTTATATGCAAGTAATTTGGTTGATCTAGGTCCTACTTCCTGATATTTTTGTGTCAGAAACATTTTTTTTCTGCACGTCTACATTAAGCAAATTGTCAATTTGGCTTTTTGTTACCTTGATTTTTTAATTGTCTCATCATCTATTTTGTTTTAATTATTTTTTTCAAGTTGTTCTAGTTCTTTTGTTAAAACATGCAGCTTCTCTTTTCTTAGTTTATTAAGTAATGATGTTTTAGCTATAATCTTTCCTCGGAGGACTGCTTTGCATGCATCCCACAAAATGATTGGTGACACTTCTCCATTATTGTTATCAGTTATGTAGGTTTGAATTTCCTTTTCTAGTTCTTCTCTAATCTGTCCCTTAAGTACACCGGTAGTTAATCTCCACAATGAGGTATATTTTTTGACTCCCAATTTTAGGTTCAAATATACCGGACAGTGGTCTGAAAGGTCTATTAATCCCAATTTACATGATGTCACTCTCTCAATGTCTCTATTTATAACAAAAGTAATCGATTCTGGAATATGTTCTATGAACATTTGAATCGAAAGAGTAGTCCCTCACTGTGGGGTTAAGTTCTCTCCATATATCACTTATACCAAACTCGCTCATAATTTTTCTCATTCGTTTACTTTGTATATTGACAGACCCAGCTACCAGGCTACAGGAGTCCTTGGGATCCAATCACAGATTACACGCATACACATTGAAAAGTGTAACCTCTACTCCATCTAACCGACCCATGATCATTATATACCTCCCACTCTGATCACATATTTCAGATATTTCAAAAACCACCCCTGCTGAAATTAAAATTGCTACTCCCCTCCTACGTCCAGAGTCATAAGATGCATAATAAACTTTGTTGTAGCCTTGTCGTTTTAACTTTAAATGTTCATCATTGGTCAGGTGGGTCTCCTGTAGAAAAACAATTTCACCCCCTCCCTCTTCATTTTAATTAACATTTTTGCCCTTTTAAAAGGATTTTTGAGACCCTTAACGTTATAAGAAATAATCCTCAAAGATGAGTTATTAGCCATTTAGTTTTTTTTCCCCTTTTAAACTAACCATTGCATTCACATTTATGAACACAGCTTCTGTGAAAACATAACAAATAAAAATGGAACAGTCACTTCAACCGAAGCGATTTGTACAAACCCTAACTTGACTTCCAAGGCAGGGGTCTTCTTTATGACCCTTAAAAAGTCCAGTTGGTAAGTGGCAGGTGGCTGCGGGGGGCAGGACCCAGTCCTCTCCAGTCCAGGTGGTAGGGGCCCCCAGAGTGCAGCATGCTCATGTCGTCCCATCCTCTCCATCTCCTTTACTGTCCTCGTCTTCATTTATAGTCCCAACTAAAAGAACAACCTTCTCCCAAGTGTCAACATTGGCTCCTCATCAGGTGTTATTATTGCTTACGAAAAACAGCAAGTTTCTTCTTAAATCCTTCCTTCGCTGATCCATCATATCCCTTCTCTGGCTCCCTTGCCTTTACCTTCTGCCACATAGTAACCATAATTTTATCCAGAGCTGTAGTGGGAGCCTGGATGATTGATACAGGGAAACCCCTTCTTGCCATATCTTTGGTTGCTTCCTCTGCAGAGTTATAAAGGCAAGTCTCTCCCTCAAAAAACACTCTTAGTCTAGCTGGATAGGGAGTATGGAAGCGAATGGACTTTTCTCGAAGCACCTTTTTTACTTCATTGTACTCACGTCTGAATTTTAGAACCTCAGTGGTGCAGTCGTGGTCCACAGAGATCCTCTTCTCTTTATAAATAACTTTACAAATATGTTTTTAATTCAACATTCATTTCTAATTACTGTACATTTTGAAGTTAAAAACTTCTTTCATTCGAAAGCTTTATTTTTGACAAATAAAATAGCATAAAAAGTAATGTGTACATGTACTAATGGTAGTTTCATTCATTCATTCAGCAAATGTATGTTTCTGATCAAGAAATATATTTCTTAACATATGAAGAAATACAAAACAGCACTGTGCTATTTTTTTTGTTTACTTGATGGTTAAAAAACTTTAAATAAAAAAATCTAAGTTATTTAAAGTTAAGACTTTTCTTGTAGTTATGGCAGTAACAATAAAAACTGTGCAGCTTTATTTGGTAAAAATAAAAAATAGGTCAAACACTCAGCTCGACAGTGATTGATTTGGCAGCTAAAAAGCTAATTTAGCTGATAAACCTCAACAGAGCACTAATGTCATGTATTATTTTCACTCACTCACCTCAGACAAATTTTTGTCCGTTGCTCAAACTCATTAATCTTGTGGTTTTGACTCGCAGACAGAGTTAATCTCTCGTCTGAATGCTAACGCAATTAGCATTTTTAGCACCTGGAAGCGTCACCCGTTAGCTCCACTTAATGTATGATTACTGGAGGAAAAGAGCAGCTCATGACTTTTAATGTCCACAACAAAGTAAACTGTTAGAAAAACAACAGTGCAGTCCACAAAAATATGACTTTATAAACTCTTTATTAATTATTGGTGGCTAGCAAACCAACATGGTGCATTATCACCATCAATTGTTTGGGCGTGGAACTGATATGAACTGAATGAATAAACTCTGACGTATGCTGTCAAAAATAACCCGGAAACGTTCACCACGTGAGTAAATGTAACAGAATCTAGGCAGGTCTGAATTTGAAAATGTTGAACACTTACATCGACTTGTGTAGCATTTATATTAGCGTTGGTCACATAATCTTCCTAAAGAAAAATAAAGCATTTTTACTGTAAAATTAAATTTTGGGGCATTGATATATACAGAAGTTTCTCTGACTGAAGTTTTCTTATTTACATCTGTTGCACTCTGTCAGCGTTGGTGGTCTCTCTCTTGAGATCTGACCCCATTTTGGATGAGATTGAATTATCCTCACATCTATTCCAGGTCAGTCCTCACTGTCTTGTGGTCCTTTTTAAAAATACTGCTCTCTTCACACCCATAAAATTAGTATAAGTACCAATTAAGGAATTATTTCTTTTGCCTTTTTCAAGTCATACGGTGAAGACATCAAATTTAAACGTAACCTGATTGATAAAATCACTTTCATTCAGGAAGGAATAAGAAACTGTGTTTTCTGTCATGCCAGCCTGTCAGGTAACTGGGATTAAAAGTGGGAAACGAGTGTTCTTTGCATGTTAATGTAACTGTGTCCTTGGGAGTGACCATTAAGAACAGAAGGCGAAGCCTTTGATCTATGAGCAGATGCTGCAAATACTCACAGGGAAAAACCTACCGGCCACATGCACGCTGAGAGGGTTTGATACCAGTTTAATATAAAGTACACTTTGTTCTCCTGTAATGTGGGCTGCAGTTTATTCACCATCATCAAAATATAGAAAGAAAAGTAACAGCCCACAACAACCTCTGAGTCAGATATTTACACCCACACATTATAGCGCATGCTATGATATTGTGCCTGTCCAGCCATGTGTGAACAAAATAACTTACTTTGATCCAATTTGAACCATTCTTGGAGGAATAGTTGAGGATTAGCCAAGTTATTTAATTTTAAAAAACCAAAAAAAAAGAAGAAAAGGCCAGATTACATGCCAGCACCAAACCTTTGGCCCCTTACGCATGGGGGATATTTAGGACATCTATTTCTTGGAAATGGTTAAAAATACTAACATGAAGTCATGTGATCTTTTGTCTTGGTCACATGAACTTTGATTTCGTGTAACCTGGAAAGGTCCAACTCAATGTCTTAACTGTGTAAGTCAGGCTAATGGAATTAAACACAGTAAAAGAGCTGTCTGTTAGACAAAGATGAAGTGGTTCCATTTGGACAGAGTTGATCTAATTGGTCAAAGCCACACAGAAACATATGTTATGGCAACACTGAATCCCAATGTTTGACTGGGTGATTGCCATCCAGGAACCAAGGTGATTCCGTAGTATATGGATGCAGTGGCGTGAGGCACCAGCACATGTCCCCAGACCTGACCTGAGTCACAAAGATGAACGGGTACCAAACAGCTCAGGCGCAGGTGTTGCACTGTCTGGGTGCACTATCTGAATGTCCTTTCTTGTTCGCATTGCGATATCCTGAACAGCAAAGCAGGGCCCATATCCACAAAGCAGCTCAAAGCCCTTTCAAAGAGCTCCTAACTTAGCCTAAAATATCCAGGCAGGGACTCCCAGCCTAAGAGACACCCAAGAGGTGTCTGAGAGCGGATCTGAGCAAGGAGCAGAGAGAAACTCCTATCTTTGAGAGGTATGACGCAGTCCTCTAAGAGCTGTGATTGGTTGACAAGGAAAGGGGAGGAAATATAAAAAAACGAATGCACTATACCCTCCTTGTCATGAATGCACAGTGAAATCAACCAATCATATAACCTGAACTGCATTAAGACGTCTAATTGTGAGGATAACTTTGTTATGATAATGAAACTCGGCAAAATTAAATGAATTGTTACACAGCTTGAAAATGTTTGAATGTACCTCATTCACATGCTGAATAGCTATATATTAGAAGTGTGTGTTAATTTAATATGTTCATTTTGAGTACATAATATAATTGTAAATACGTTAAAAAAATACATCTATGACACAAGAAAGTGAAAAATTTATTTCCATTGTGGTCCATTTAAACTCAAATGACAAAATAGTAGTAATAATAAAAGAAAATAATATTAATAATATGATAATAATAATAACAATCCTAAAAATAAAAATAATGATAATATTGACAGTATGTATATGATAACAAGAACCTAAACAATTTATAAAAACATTAAGACAGTAAATTAACATAAAATAATTATGTAGATCAAGCCGGTAGCGTGTTACTGACTCACTGTCATCCTACATACGGAGAATATCTCTGCTTCCTCTCTCTATTCTGCTATCTTCTCTGCTTAAGACACTCTTAGGTTTCTTAAATGTCCTCCTCCCTACTCTTACCAGCTTTCTTAAGGCCTAAGGTGCTTTGCAGACCAAGGGAAAATTCTGAGAAATGTCTAAGAATTTGAGGAATTCTAAGATTTTTCTTAGAATAACGTCACTAGGAGCTGTTTGTAGCCTTGCTGCTTCATGGATACAGGCCCTGATCTTTACTAGCAAAAAAGAGAAACAAACAAACTCTATATAGGATACACTGTTAACAGAAGTGGTAAAGAAAAAGCACATTAATATATTTTTCTTTTAAACAGGGGGAAGAAAACATTGCACAAAACCCAACTCATGTTCATCTACAGTTCCACTTTCTGTCTCTGCATCTCCCAAAGCCGACTGTATCCCAGCTTGTGGAAAAGATGAGTGCAAATATTTCAGGTACTGACTCAAGCCGTCCAGCTGGACTCACATGACATACGCCAAACAGAGTTATATGTTTCCATCTTGTTATGTTACTGGTTCAGCTTATTGCTGGGCTGCATATCTCCTGGGCCTGCATCCACAAAGCAACTCAAAGCCTTCTCAAAGAGCTTCTAGCTTAGCCTAAAATTTCCTGACAAGGAATCTTAGTCGAAGAGAGATCCAAGAGTTGTCTGAGAGCAACTCTGAGCAAGGAGGGGACAGAAACTCCTATCTTAGTAAGGAGGCGGGGGCTGACCCCGTTGCTAGGTATGATGTGGTCCTGTAAGCTGGTTGTCACAGAAAGGGAAGGGGAAATAAAAAATAAATGCACTCTGTGCTCCTACGTATGAATGAACAGTAAAATAAACTGATCATATAACCTGAACTGCATTAAGAAATACGTAATCATAAAAATAATTTTAATGTCATGATGATGATACTCAGCAAAATTAAATTAGAGCGATCACCAGGCCAGTCGCTAAACCTGTAAACTGTCGTGCTGCATTGCATTATGGGAGTTCTGGGATTTGAGGTTTTAAATGTTGTTACTGTGGTTCATGTTAGTTTAACAGTGTTGTTAGTGTTACTGATTTATTGTGTTTTTGTAGTTCAATTGATTTAGTGAGTTAAGTGTCAACATGTTGTCACCATAAGTGAAAAGTGTATCGTGTTTGATGCCGTCCCTGTGTTTTATCTGAAAAATAAGAGTGCCTCCTAGTGGCAGAGTGCCAAAAAAACAAAAGCTCTCGCTTGTCTTTCATTATTCCATGTAATTCACCATAAAATTAATTGTTACACATCTTGAAGATGTTTGAACATATCTCATGCACATACCGATTATCTACATATTAGAAATGTGTGTCGGTGCGTGCGTTTTTAATAAGTTCAATGTAAGGATATAATATAAATGTAAATATGGTAAAATTACATGCATGACACAAGAAAGTGAAAACACTTATTTCCATTGTGGTCCATTTAAAACTCAAATGACAAAATAGAAGTAATAATAAAATAAAATAATATAATATCAATAATACTGATAACAATAAAAATAATGATCATATTAATGTGTGAATATGATAACGACAACCTAAACAATTTATAAATACAGTGGGAAAAGTAAGTATTTGACCCCGTCAGTTTTGCAGGTTTTCCCACCTACAAAGAATGGAGAGGTCTGTAATTTTTATCGTAGGTACACTTCAACTGTGAGAGACAGAATCTAAAAAAAATCCAGTAAATCACATTGTATGATTTTTAAATAATTAATTTGCATTTTATTGCATAAAATAAGTATCTGACCCCCTAGAAAAACAGAGCTTAACAAGTGGTACAGAAACATTTGTCTGCCATTACAGAGATCAGACGTTTCCTGTAGTTCTTGACCAAGTTTTCACACACTGCAACAGGGATTTTGGTCCAATTCTTGCTGGTTGGTAGGGGGTCAAATACTTATTTTATGCAATGAAATCAAATTAATTATTTAAAAGTCATACAATGTGATTTTCTGGATTTTTTTTTAGATTCTGTCTCTCACAGTTGAAGTGTACCTACGATAAAAATTACAGACCTCTCCATTCTTTGTAGGTGGGAAAACCTGCAAATCCGACAAGGGGTCAAATACTTGTACATGTATATATATATACATATACATACATATACACACATATACACACATACACACATATACACACATACACACATATACACACATACACACATACATACATATACACACATACACACATACATACATATACACACATATACACACATACACACATATACACACATACACACATACACACACATACACACATACATACATATACACACATACACACATACATACATATACACACATACACACATACATACATATACACACATACATACATATACACACATACATACATACGAGGTCTATTAGAAAAGTAATAGAAAAGTAACCTTATTATTTTTTCAAAAACCATATGGATTTGAATCACGTGTGATTACATCAGACATGCTTGAACCCTCGTGGGCATGCAAGAGTTTTTTCACGCCTGTCGGTTACATCATTCGCCTGTCGGCAGTCTTTGAGTGAGGAGTCGTCCACCCGCTCGTCGATTTTTTTCATTGTTTAGGAATGGCTCAGAGACTGTTGCTTTGTTTGATAAAATTTTTTTCAAAACTGTAAGGCACAACTGAGTGGACACCATTCAATAAATTCAGCTGGTTTTCGGTAAAAATTTTAACGGCTGATGAGAGATTTTGGTCTGGTAGTGTCGCTTTAAGGACGGTCCACGGCGCCTGACGGCGATCTGCGCTTCGAGGCGGCAGCGTCTCGCCGTTTCAAGTTGAAAACTTCCACATTTCAGGCTCTGTTGACCCAGGAAGTCGTCAGAGAACAGAGAACTTTCAGAAGAAGTCGGCATGAGGAGTTTATTCGGACATTCCATTGTTAACGGTCATTTTGTAATGAAAGAACGTGCGGGCAGAGTCGCATGTCGGGCTGGACCCGACCGCGGGGGGTCGCGGCAGGAAAAACACCTCCGTTGGAAATCTTAACGGGCAAGTTGGAACATGCCCAAGCTGTTAAACAATTTCTCAGTTACTCACTTGTTGAAAGCCATTAAAAGCCGCCTGAATTCTACAAATGGTTTTCAACACGGAGGTGTTTTTCCTGTCGCGGCGCACACAGATTTGCCGAGTCGTCACGGAAACGACTCGGCGAATTTGCGCGTAGGTCTTTCATTAAAAAAATGTCCTTAAACAGTGGAATGTCCGCATAAATTCCTCATGCCGGCCTCTTCTGAATCTTCTCTGTTCTCTCACGATGTCCTGGGTGAATTAAGCCTTAAATTAGGATGTTTTAAGCTCGAAACAGGCCGACGACAGCGCCTGGAAGCGCTGCAGGACGTCCCGCTCCGTGGGAAGTCCTTACACCGACAGAAACACCCCATAATCTCTCATCAGCCGTTAAACTTTTCACAGAAAACCATCTTAATTTCTCGAATAGTGTCCACTCGGATATTCCTCACAGGTCCAGAAAAAAATTTGATAAAGCAACACGCGCCGTCTCGAGCAGCGTGTGAAACAAAGGAATTCAGCCGAGAGGGCGGGACCACATCTCACTGAAGGCCTGCCCACAGGGAAATGACGTCACCGACACGCGTGAAAAAACTCACGCATGCGCACGAGGGTTCAAGCATGATTGGTGTAATCGCATGTCATTCAAATCCATATAGTTAAAAAAATAAATAAAAAGGGTCGGTTTATTATCTAAGAGACCTCGTATATACATACATACATACATACATACACACATACATACATACACTCAACAAAAATATAAACGCAACACTTTTGGTTTTGCTCCCATTTTGTATGAGATGAACTCAAAGATCTAAAACTTTTTCCACATACACAATATCACCATTCCCCTCAAATATTGTTCACAAACCAGTCTAAATCTGTGACAGTGAGCACTTCTCCTTTGCTGAGATAATCCATCCCACCTCACAGGTGTGCCATATCAAGATGCTGATTAGACACCATGATTAGTGCACAGGTGTGCCTTAGACTGTCCACAATAAAAGGCCACTCTGAAAGGTGCAGTTTTATCACACAGCACAATGCCACAGATGTCGCAAGATTTGAGGGAGCGTGCAATTGGCATGCTGACAGCAGGAATGTCAACCAGAGCTGTTGCTCGTGTACTGAATGTTCATTTCTCTACCATAAGCCGTCTCCAAAGGTGTTTCAGAGAATATGGCAGTACATCCAACCAGCCTCACAACCGCAGACCACGTGTAACCACACCAGCCCAGGACCTCCACATCCAGCATGTTCACCTCCAAGATCGTCTGAGACCAGCCACTCGGACAGCTGCTGAAACAATCGGTTTGCATAAGCAAAGAATTTCTGCACAAACTGTCATAAACCGTCTCAGGGAAGCTCATCTGCATGCTCGTGGTCCTCATCGGGGTCTCGACCTGACTCCAGTTCGTCGTCTTAACCGACTTCAGTGGGCAAATGCTCACATTCACTGGCGTTTGGCACATTGGAGAGGTGTTCTCTTCACGGATGAATCCCAGTTCACACTGTCCAGGGCAGATGGCAGACAGTGTGTGTGGCGTCGTGTGGGTGAGCGTTTTTCTGATGTCAATGTTGTGGATCGAGTGGCCCATGGTGGCGATGGGGTTATGGTATGGGCAGGCGTCTGTTATGGACGAAGAACACAGGTGCATTTTATTGATGGCATTTTGAACGCACAGAGATACCGTGACGAGATCCTGAGGCCCATTGTTGTGCCATACATCCAAGAACATCACCTCATGTTGCAGCAGGATAATGCACGGCCCCATGTTGCAAGGATCTGTACACAATTCTTGTAAGCTGAAAATGTCCCAGTTCTTGCATGGCCGGCATACTCACCGGACATGTCACCCATTGAGCATGTTTGGGATGCTCTGGACCGGCGTATACGACAGCGTGTACCAGTTCCTGCCAATATCCAGCAACTTCGCACAGCCATTGAAGAGGAGTGGACCAACATTCCACAGGCCACAATTGACAACCTGATCAACTCTATGCGAAGGAGATGTGTTGCACTGCATGAGGCAAATGGTGGTCACACCAGATACTGACTGGTATCCCCCCCCCCAATAAAACAAAACTGCACCTTTCAGAGTGGCCTTTTATTGTGGACAGTCTAAGGCACACCTGTGCACTAATCATGGTGTCTAATCAGCATCTTGATATGGCACACCTGTGAGGTGGGATGGATTATCTCAGCAAAGGAGAAGTCCTCACTATCACAGATTTAGACTGGTTTGTGAACAATATTTGAGGGAAATGGTGATATTGTGTATGTGGAAAAAGTTTTAGATCTTTGAGTTCATCTCATACAAAATGGGAGCAAAACCAAAAGTGTTGCGTTTATATATATATATATATATATATATATATATATATATACATACATATATATATACACATATACACACACATATATACACGCACATATATACACATATACACACACATATATACACACACATATATACACATATACACACATATATACACACACATATATATCTATACATATTCTATTTCTACCTCATTTCTTATGTCTTGTACTGTTACAAGTATTATTATTATTGCTTATCCTTGCACACGGTGTTCGATGAACATTTTCCTCTACTTGCACCCACCTTGTGTGTTCTCTTAAGAGCTGACGCAACATGTGAATTTCTCTTCTGTGAGATCAATAAAGTTTATCTATCTATACTTATTTTCCCCACTGTACATTAAGACAGTAAATTAACATAAAACAATTGTGTAGATCAAGCCGGTAGTGTGTTACTGACTCCCTGTCATCCTACATACGGAGAATATCTCTGCTTCCTCTCTGTCTTTTCCACCAGCTTGTCTGCATAAGACACTTTTAGGCTTCTTAAAAGTCCTCCTCACTACTCTTACCAGTTTGGCACCTTAGGAGCTCTCTTAAGCCCTAAGGTGCTTTGTGGACACCTTTCATCTTACCAAGGGAAAATTCTAAGAAAAAAAAGAAAAGAAAAAAAAAGATTTTTCTTCGACTAACGTCACTAGGAACTGTTTTTAGCCTTATGCAGCTTCGTGGATACGGGCCCTGTTTCATTGCCTGCAACAAACATGTCTGCACTCACACTGTTTGTCTTGACTATATTCGGCAGCAGGACAGAATTATACCATTGTTGGCTAAATTTCCTCTGTGCAAGCTTTAGAGTGTTGACTTAGTTTCTGGACTATAAGGTTAAGTCTGGGAGCATGCACTGGTGCTGTGCATTGCCTCATCCACCTCACCATGGAACCACCGTGGTCCTAAATGGCAAACACCCAGGCAAGCAACCAATCCATCCCCACTTCTTAAAAGAAACCTATCTGCTGCAGCCAGGCGAAATGTGGGTGTCCCCTTTACCTTCTGCAGCAACTGAGGTCCTCAACACTGACGCACTAGATCATACCCAAAGAAATGCTCCACATGACCAAAGTATTGTATCTAACACTCCCTCACAATGCATGCGATACTCCTCATATGTATCTCCCTAAGTCACCATTTTTTGGATACAGACATTCCAGGTGATACTCAAACATCCTCTGGAGAGACCCAGTGTTCAAAATATCCATTGCCTTAGATCACTGGTTAGCATCCAAGTCATACAGTAAAGCCAGTCTCCCATTGCCGCTTTATGGCACCTGATTGGTTACTACTGTGATATAAAAAAGACCAAAAACAAACAAAGAATAATAAAAGAGATGCAGTTTTTGGCATCTGATTGGTTACTATTGTGACAAAAAAGACACCCCCCCCCCCCCATCCCAAAAAAACCCAAAACAAAACAAACAAAAAAACCAGGATACAATTTTTGGCACTTGAACATTTACTATTATGACAAAAAACAAACAAGCAATCAGATAACCAATCATCGCACGTCACAATGTGCAACCAGTGATCATAGTGGCATTGTGGGACGTTGCAAGCAATTGTAAAAAAAAATTAACATATTCAAAATCATTGTGATGCTGTGAACCCAGATAGGAGCTAAAATGCATTTTTAACTTTAATTTTTAATTTGACGTCTTTGGTTTTTATTTCATTTCTGCATCTTGAAATGGATGTGGCTGCATGGTCACTTTGATGTCAAGTTAAAATTACAGGATGAAATTAAAATAAAATACAGGTTGTTTTGGAGCAGAGCAATTTCACTGACCTCAGTGAGAAAAGGTGGTGTGCAGAAGCTGCAAACCGGTGGAGCAGGAACATAGAAGCTTGTCGAGCACGGCGCTGTGAGATGCACAACATGGCACTGTGCCAAGGCGCACAGCTCCACTTATTGGTCTGGCTAAAGCACTGTGGAGGTTTGCACATAGGCTGTATGGAGTATCTATTGCATAACGGCACCAGACTGCACACACCGTGCATCAATTTCATTTGTGTTTTCGGTGGTGTTATTACTTCGTCAGTGCGTCTGGTAATAAATAATACCTGCCTGAATGTAGGTTGGGTAACTCAGTTTTTTGATGATGCCAGGTCACAATGTAAAGTCAAAATATGATGCAGACTGTGTTATTTGAGAAGTCAGGGCAGCAGTCAATGTGTGTGTGTGTGTGTGTGCGCAGTTCAAAGACTCACTGTTCACTGACCTCTTTAAATCTCATCTGAAAATGTAATATACATCCACAATCCCATGAAAGGCATGCTGCACTCCTCAGAAGAAGACAATTTTTTCAGATACATTTTAGTTCTGTCACATATTACAACCACAGACATTAGTACATATGCACACAGTACCATTGTGAGTGCATGGTACTGTGTTCAATGCTGCTTGTAAACAGCAGTGATCTGGTAATAACTGTGTGACACAAACAACTTTAGACTGCTGTTGTGGACAGTTGGACCTGATTACCAAATATTTGGAATGAGGACATCGACCGGGGCCAGAAATTGTCAATGGGAGACAGGTATAAGACAGGAGGCGCCAGGGGCCAAACGACTTGGACCATCATTTTAATGCAAAGATAATGGCATCACTAAACACCTCTGTCCAGTAACACGGGACTAGGGGTATATGACTAAAGGTAATCCTTACCTTAATGGCAGTAACCTTAATACTAACCTTAACCTTAATGGCAGTAAAGCAGGCCGAACAACAGATTTTATTATTGATACTAAAACTACACTAATTAGGGCCCGTCACACTTAGCATGAATGAGCAGAAATCAAGCAGAATCAGCCGGAATGAGGAAAAAAAAGCCAAAATTTGAGTCACAGTTGTCAGGGACAGATATTCCGACAGCTGTGTAAGAACGTCGTTCAACTACTTAGAATGTGGGTGGATCCTGCCTCGACTGATTTGTGCACATTCTGTGTGTGTATAAGCTTTCGAATGCAGTTGAAATGTAGTTTGAACAAAGTATGAATACCTACAATGCTGTCAGACTGCAGTAAGAATGTTACGAATACACCCCAAATGCCGTACTGTCATGCCCAGCCCTGTTCTAGGCCTCAATCCTTATTTTCCCTCTCCCTTTTGCCCACCTCCTGCCCCAGCTTTGATGTATTAGTTGCTTGTTACATCATGTGTTTATTCTCTGTTCTAGTTTTGCTTGTTACTTTGTTTTTGTTACTTTTCATACTTGAGTCATTGTCCAGTTCCATTGTAGTTTTGTTCTGCCGGTTTGTGTTTGCATTATTGATCATTGTTTATCACTTGTTTATTTTGCTTTTCTCATTTGTGTTATCAGTTATGCTTTATGTCGGGTTTTGCTTTCTGTTTTCATGTAGTTTTTCTTATAGCTTGTTTACCACCTTGTTTTCCTAGTTTAGTTTTGCTTAAGTATTTATGTTCCATTTTCAGTTCTCATGCACACATTATCTCTTGGTTCGTGTTTTGTTCTCAAAGTTTTTTCTTTTTTTTCCTCAAAGATTTTGTTCTCATGTTCATGCCCAGTTCTTGGTTATGTTATTCTGCCCTCAGTTTTTATTTTACTTTTGTTTATACTTCTCAGTTTCCCTCACACCCCTCCGAGAATGTTCCCACTCGACAGCACTGCAGCTGCTATTATCTCTGTCTCACACTTTGATTCTGTCCGCTCTGTGTTTTCTTTCACTCACACTCTTGGCACCTGCTCACGCATCTTTGTATCCTACATCACTTCACTTTGTGCACTCTCTTCCTCCCTATCTTGCACTGTGCTTAATCTTCGTTTACTGGCCACACCCCTTTCTAGATTGTTCCTTATGTGCACCTTGTTAAAGCCTGTCTTATTTAAACACCTCCCAGCCACCACTTCCCCGCCAGTTTGTTGTCACTTCGTGCACACATTCCAGCCTTTGTATTTAGTCTTAATTTCTTGCCTTGCCGTGCACTGTGTTTTGCTCTGTATTTCCTGACCACGCCTTTTGCTTCATCCCTGACAACTGTGTTTGGTCGTGCCTCTGACCCCTGTTGTACCATGACCGCATTTATACCTGATCCTGTTTGTACCTCTGCTCCGCTGCTTGGCTGCCTGTGCACTGAACCTAAGCCCGGAATAAAGACAAAAATTTCTTTTACACCAAAGCCTTGTTTGGAAGTCTGCATTGCGGGTCCAGCCGCTACAGTGGTTGGGCAGCCGCCCGCCCTGACACATATGAATGTGGTTCAAACGCCACTCGAAGTCAACGTGGAAAGCTTTTAAGGGGAGGGGCATGACCTGCCATGTCTCACTCCTGGATGTTGAATGACATCCAAGCTATGAACTGATGACATGTAAACCAGGGTCCACTGACTATCGCATCACTGCAGTGCATGTACACGCATGTGATCAGACTGTTATGGCCATCAGATCAATGACGTGCACACCCGTTATTACCGGTGTGACAGGAATAGCATACAGCCCATGAGGCATCACAGTACACTCATAAACATGAGGACCTGGATTGTATGTACGAGGTCTGTTGGAAAAGTAACGGACCTTTTTATTTTTTGCAAAAAACATATGGATTTGAATCACGTGTGATTGCATCAGCCAAGCTTGAACCTTCGTGCGCATGCGTGAGTTTTTTCAAGTCTGTTGGTTCCGTCATTTGCCTGTTAGCACACTTTGTGGGAGGAGTGGTCCAGCCCCCTTGGCGGATTTTCATTGTCAGGAAAATGGTCGAGCGACTGCCGCATCAAATTTTTTTCAGAAACTGTGAGAGACAGCCAGGTGGAAACCATTCGGAAAATTCAGATGGCTTTCGGTGAAGATCTTATGGGTATCACACAGATTAAGGAGCATTACAACCGGATTAAAGACGGCCCACAGCGGCTGTGGGGGCGCCGCGCTTCGAGCGGCCATCGACAGGCTGAAACGACCAGATCATTTCCAAAGTGTAGGCTGTGTGACTACCAGAGAAATGGCAAGAGAGGTGGACATAGCACTTTTTCGGCACATTACACTGTTACAGGAGATTTTGTAATGAAAGACGTGTGGCAGAATTCGCGCGTCAGGACGGAGCCACTAATGGCGCAGAACAAAAAGCACCTGTGTGTTGGAAGTCTCATGGGACATGCCCAGCTCTTCCACCATTTGGAAGATTCAGACGGCTTTGGGTGGCTTTTCAGTCGAGTGAGTATCTGAGAAATTGTCGAAGAGCTGGGCATGTCATAACATGTCCTGTGAGACTAACACGGAGGTGCTTTCGTTCCACGCCATTAGCGGCTCCGTGGCGAATTCCTCTGCTCCTGTTTTCATGACAAAATCTCCCTTAACAGTGGAATGTGCCGGGAAAGTGCTGATGTCCACCTTTTCTGCCATTTCTCTGGTAGTCAGACGACGTCCCGGATCAACACAGCATTCAGTTTGGAAATGATCTGGTCGTTTCAGCCTGTCGATCGCCGCTCGGAGTGCGGTGCGCCCTCCACCATTGTGCGCTGTCTTTAAACCGGCTGTACCACTCCTTAATCTCTGTGATGCCCATAAAATCGTCCCTGAAAGCCATCTGAATTTTCCGAATGGTGTAAACCTGGCTGTCTCTCACAGTTTCTGGAAAAATTTGATGCAGCGCTGCTCCAGCCATTCAGACATTTTCCTCACAATGAAAATCCGACGAGGGGGGAGGACCAGTGCTCACTCAAAGCCTGCTCACAGGCGAATGACGCAACCGACAGGCGTGAAAAAACTCACGCATGCGCACGAAGGTTCAAGCTTGGCTGATGCAATCACACGTGATTCAAATCCATATAGTTTTTGCAAAAAATAAAAAGGTCCGATACTTTTCTAACAGACCTCGTATTAAGCCTGGGTCCCACCGAATAATGAAGGATGAAGAAGGAGCCACGCAGCATGTTTTCTTTGCTACGAGAGGGTTTCTTCAACTATTGTGGGAGTTTCATGGCTCTGAGTGGCTCTTAGAGGCATTATCTTTAGTTAACGAGGCTCCTCTCTGAGCGTGGCACTAATTTCAAGAAGTTCAAAATTTAGCAACAACAGCGTGGCACCGTTTGTGTTCGAGTTACTGTGAGGGCTTAGAGGCATTTGCATGGTGCTTACGAGTCTGCTAAAAGTCCATTATCTGTGCGCCTGGCACCTTCGCAGGACGTGAGAGGCTATTTTTGGAGCGGCTCTCCTCTTGCACACATAATTCCACCTGCTCTGTGCGCTGGACTCTATATAAAATAATTAATGTGTAGGGGATTAATCATTTTCTGTCAAACCTTGGATGCTGAAAACACCTCTAATCACTTGTGGAATCACAGAGGACTGTTTCATCTGGATGCTTTTTTCCTCTCTTTCCTGCTCCATGTGGAATGTATTTTGAAGAGCTTAAGGTAACTATTTTTAATGTTTTTATAGCTTGGTAAAACAGTTCCTAGCTGTAAAAGTATGTCTGTATGTTGATGTCTGTTGCATGTAAAAGTATGTTGATTTAATATCTTGTTAATGGATCACATGACCTCCGCTGTGTGTGCGCACTGAGGCAGGAACTGAGAGGCTATTTTTGGAGTGGCTCTCCTCTTGCACACACAATTCCACCTGCTCTGTGCACTGGACTCTATATAAAATAATAATTTTGTAGCGGATTAATCATTTTCTGTCAAACCTTGGATGCTGAAAACACCTCTAATCACTTCTGGAATTAATGGATCACATGAGCTCCGCTGTGTGTGCGCACCGAGGCAGTGACTCATCATCACGCGTCAAACGAGCATTTAGGCAGAACGCCAGTTCACAAAACAGTGATTTTTCAGTCAATATTGGACGAACACCAGGTTAAAATTTGGGTAACCGCGTGAAAGTGGATGTGTGTTTAAAGCCATGGAAGATAATAACTCCAGTGGAGCAGCTAAGAGCAGAAGCTGTGCAGCAACACAGGTGGAGAGCACGCAAAAGACCGATTTTGAAGACATAACACAAACTTAAAAGTTGTATCATGGTGACTTGTAAGCTGCGGAAGAAATAAAGAAATAGATATACATATATATTTTGAAAATGATCCACAGGTGTATATAATTAAAGCGGCCACCTCATTCTGTATGCAGAACGGCACCACGCGCAAAAGAGCGCTTTTGCAGAAATAAACAAACACAAAGTTAAAAGTGGAATCACATTGTAAAAATGACTGTTTAAAGCCAGGGAAAAAATAAAGCCAGCAAGCCACGGATGGAAAGGAAGCCACTTAGAAAGAGCACAGAGGCGGCTGTCCATGAAAGGACAACAGCAGCGCGCGCGCAAAAGAGCGATTTTGCAGAAATAAACGGACAA
The DNA here is from genome assembly GCF_902500255.1 of Thalassophryne amazonica. NCBI lineage: Eukaryota > Metazoa > Chordata > Actinopteri > Batrachoidiformes > Batrachoididae > Thalassophryne > Thalassophryne amazonica. Next base: position 104,913,665 of record NC_047111.1, on the reverse strand, counting down.
ACAGAGTTTTGTGTGTTTAAAGCCGCAGAAGAAAAGCCAGGAAGCCGCGGAGCCAGCGAGGAGCACAGAGGCAGCTCTCCAGGAACCCGTGGTTCGGGTCTAGCTGGTCTGGTGCATTACAGGTGGACAGCAGCCTGGCGCACAGCGCACAACTGCGGAACTGTGATGGAGTGTCTATTTGTGGACTGCGTAAAAAAAAAAAAAAAGAAGGGACATCTTTAAATGCTGATGTGAATCTGTGAATTGAAAACCCACACTTTGAAGGGACCAGGTGTGGGAGGGCTGGACGTTTGGACCAAACTCATGCCTAAACGTGCTCCAACATGGCACTATCATGGCACTACGTGGCTTAGTGTGGCTGATGCGAGCCATTCGAGGCTGTAATGACAGGTCGGTCGTGGCTCACTAGAGCCTGCTACGTGGCACATGCAGGGTATGGCGCTATCATGGCACTACGTGGCTTAGTGTGGCTGATGCGAGCCATTCGAGGCTGTAATGACAGGTCGGTCGTGGCTCACTAGAGGCTGCTACGTGGCACATGCAGGGTACAGAAAGGCACATAGTGGCACCTTCATAGTGGATACGTGATAGATGAAAACGTGGGTCATTTTTCGAATAATCATGACACACCCATGCGTGGCTCCTTCTTCATCCTTCATTATTCGGTGGGACCCAGGCTTTAGGCTATATATTGGATATCATACGTAATCCTGAACGTGTCAAGGCAGGTGTTAATATTAAAGCATTACAGAGCAGCCGGCCCCTCTGTCACTTGTGCTCTCTCTCCCTCTCTGTTGCTCACCCCCCATCTCTCCCTCACACCCCCTTCCTCTCTCCAGCATATTAACTCTAAATGATCACACTGTGGTCCACATGTGTGTGTTGTGGCAATCAGTTAATGCTACACATAATGGCCTCTCTGAACTTTGCGATCAGGCATTACGTGCCCTGACGCACAGCGGGGTGTCCCACTGTCTGGCTGGATGATGCCGTTAGGCACCACGTTATATGGAATAATTATTTCATAGTGGACGACGCATTTGCCTCGGATTTTGGGTAATGTTACTATTTCAAGTCGCTCCCAGGACCACAGGGATGACATCATAGGCTGCAGCCTGGCTGTTGTGCACTGTGCGCTGGGAGATGCATATGCCGCAGAAAGGTATTTACTTTACTTATATTGTAATGGCTTGGTAAAACAGTTGCACTGTCATTCAGTCTGATGAGTTAGATGGTGTATTTGTCATAATATGTTCATTTAGCACTGACTCACTGTGGCAAGCAGCGTGGCACAGCATTTCTGCACGTGGTGTTACAGCTATGATAGACATGATATTACAGATACATTATCTAACCCATAAGAGAGAATGACAATGTATCTGTAGTATCATGCTCATTATGGACGTAACACCGCATTCACAAGTGCTGTGCAGCACATATGAACGGATTGTTACAGCCATGATAACATAATATTAAAGATACACTGTCATTCCCTCTTCTGGGTTAGATAATGTATCAATAATATCATGTTTATTATGGAGGACAAACCGTTCACTGAGTCGCAGTTCAGTTTGACTGCGCAATGTTCATATCTAGTTCGCAAAATGAATGCATGCCACAGAATTTGCACATTACAATATTTCCTTTACGCACCTCAAACAGGATGCACTGAAGGTGCTGTCCAGCAGCTTCGTGCCACATTCGGCACATGCCAGCAGGAGCTGAAATGCCTGACCATGGCGAATTTCCCTCAAACGTGATCGGACTGTTTTGAATGCTGTTATGATGCCATGAGAATATTTAGAACACAGTCAGATTGCGGCCAGACTCAACTTCGACCGCTGTTCGATATTTCCCACCTTGAACGCACCTTGAAAGTAGACAGCATGTGCTCTACATTCAGGCTGGCCACATGACTGAGACGGACTGTTTGGAATGCACTCAGAGTGCTGCCAGAGGTTTTCGAATACACCTTGACTTTGCCGGAATGTAGGTCTGCTTTTCATTTGGATGGCATTCCGGCTCATTCGGTGTGACGGGGGTGTTAAGAACTCCAAATGCGAAGGCATTGGGCAACAGCAGTAAAAACTTCTACAATTATTTTTTTTAAAGGAAAGCTATTAGAACTTGTCTCCAAGCACCTAGGCACACTGCTCTGAATGTGAAGAATCATTTCATATTTGTGTGTGGGTACTACATGAAAGTGAGGACAGAGGACTCTGCACTGCAGCTTTTCCTCTGATCAGTACTGCACTCACAGTTGATTGGGTTAGATGGCGAGGACTCCATGCTAAGACCCAACACTCCTAATCCTATCAGTGTTCAAAGGCAGCACTAAAGGTAAGCCTCCCTTAAGAGACAAGCACATCTGCTGGTGGGCTGGAGTGACGGCAGCAGCGGACGGACTGGGAGGCAGATATGTGCATGCAGCAACACGGAAACGTGCACAGATACCCGTATGCTAACGTGTAAGTGATGAAAGTGAGCCAACTCAACTATAAATAAAAGTGACTGACAGCAAACATGTCACTGACGGAAATCAAACTCTTGGTAAGAAATTAGCAGCTGTTAGTGGAATGAAACCAACAGCCTACTTTTGGTACATGGTTGTCAAGTGTTGTCAATCATCAAGCAAACTGTCAAACTGTCAACAGGAGATGTGCTTCTAATGACCTGGGATTAAATTAAGTGGAATAAGATGAGATGAATGTCAGACTTTCTCTGTGAGAAATGTGAAAATAGAATCCAAATGGAAAAAAAGCAGGAGTGCAAAAATGTAGTTGTGCCAAACACAACGTAAGCCATAAGAATAGTCAAACTGAAATAAATGAATGCATTTGTCATAGAAGAGTTTGGTTCTAGGAGTGTTAAATCACAAATAAAACAAACAAATCCTATTATCTTCTTCCGCATTTATCCAAATTACTTTGAGTATTTTCATGAATGTGTAAAGTGCTTGTCATATGTACATATTGTAGGAAGACTAAAAACTATTTGAGAACATCAACTAGAAGGGTCTTCATTACCACAAGTATATACCCAACACATTCTGTGCCCTATTCTTTTTAAGGGTTCTCCTCTCCTGGAGAGTTTATTGATCTTCTCTAGTCTCCATCACATAACTGATCAATGAGCACAATAACACAACGAACCTCACAGTAACCAGGCTTGAGAGCAGATCTTGGTCTTTCATAACCCAGCAATGCCAAATTTCTATTTGTTCCAGTTAAACATTCATGTTGAAAATATTCAGAAAAGCATGTTTTGACTTTTGACCGCAAATGAAGGGAAGTTGTGAGCTAGTTCTAGCAGATAAGTCGAGTTGTGTGCCACATATTGGTCATTTCATGAAATGGGGTCACCAATATGTGACATGAGGGTCAATTTTTCACTCAGCAGCAGCTTGCACAGCTTGATGATTCAGCGAATGGTCAATCGGCTCATTGAACTTCTGCACATATTATTATGGGATGGTACTCGCAGGAAAGCCCCAGAGTGGTTTTTTTGGCGGCTATATTAGGATTTGAGCGTAACTGGTTGAACCAGGTCGCGAAACAAACAGAGAATAATTGATGACTTATATAATAACTGATGTCCAACTAAATTCAATCTCCCCATGGGTTTAAGGCTCTCAAGAGTGGTGCTTTCAAACAGCACAACTGGAGTTTTATTCATTGAATGAAATAGCAGTTTAAGAACATGGGTTTTTAGTGTAACAGGCCGGGACACTATGGGCAGTGGTGGGCACACTTCCGATAATCCGATAACCGATAATTATAGAAGATAAAGTTTTCATTATCGGATTATCTTTTCAGATAACTTTGAAAACCATTATCGGACTAATTATCTTCCGATGAATTTTTGTCCGATAATTTTTAGACCGTTAACATGGTAAACAAAGGTGAACACGTGCAGTTCTACCCTCTGCAAACAGTCGAGAGCTGTTTCTATAAGAAACCACTCTGTCCTCTGCAGGCAAAGGAGAACTGGTCACTAAAAAAAAAGAAACATTTCTTTTAACACCATAGTGATAGACAGCCAATATCACCTAAGTCATCCAGAGGCATACGAGGTCTGTTAGAAAAGTATCAGACCTTTTTATTTTTTTCAAAAACCATATGGATTTGAATTACGTGTGATTGCATCAGACAAGGTGAACCTTCGTGCGCATGCGTGAGTTTTTCCACCCCTGCGGTTGCGTCATTCACCTGTGAGCAGGCTTTGTTGTGAGCACTGGTCCACCCCCCTCGTCGTTTTTGTTATTGCGAATAAATGTCTGAATGAGTTGGAGCTTTGCTGCATCAATTTTTTCCAGAAACTGAGAGACATCCAGGTGGACACCGTTCAGAAAATTATATGGCTTTCAGGGACGATTTATGGGGGATTATACAGATTAAGAGTGTTACTGCCGCTTTAAAAAGACGGCCCACAACTGCTGAGAGCGCGGCGTGCTCCCAGCGTCAATCGACAGGCTCAGACCCCGCTGAAACAACCAGATCATTTCCAACGTGAAGGCTTTGTTGATGCGGGACCTCGTCTGACTTTCACAAAAAGCCAGGAGACGTGGACATCAGCACTTTTTCGGCACATTCCACTGTTACAGGAGTTTTTTTCATGGAAAGAAAAGCAGAGGGACGCGCCACGGAGCCGTTCATTACGCGGCAAAAAACCACCTCCGTGTTGGTCTCTCAGGATGGCTTTCAGGTGGATTTCAGACAGCTGTCGGTGGCTTTTCAGTCGTGTGATTATCCGATTGTGATTGTGCATGAGCTGGACATGCCCCAACATGTCCTGGAAGGCTTCATCATGGCGTTGCTTTGCGCCATGCAGCTCCACTGCGACGCGCGGTGGAGCCGCTCCTCTTTCCATGACAAAAACTCCTGTAACAGTGGAATGTGCCATTCATTTCTAAACTGGACGCTGTCTTGATCCGGTATGTCATCTGACTAGCACAGGAATTGTGAAAAAGAGTGGACATCAGCACTTTTTCAGCACATTAAGACAGACGTGTGGAGGAGTTCCGCGCGTCGCGGTGGAGCCGCATGGCGCAAAGCAACGCCATGATGAAGCCTTCCAGGACATGTTGGGGCATGTCCAGCTCATGCACAATCACAATCGGATAATCACACGACTGAAAAGCCACCGACAGCCGTCTGAAATCCACCTGAAAGCCGTCCTGTGAGACCAACACGGAGGTGGTTTTGTGCCGCGTAATGAACGGCTCCGTGGCGCGTCCCTCCACTTTTCTTTCCATGAAAAAAACTCCTGTAACAGTGGAATGTGCCAAAAAAGTGCTGATGTCCACGTCTTCTGCCTTTTTGTGAAAGTCAGACGAGGTCCCGGATCAACAAAGCCTTCACGTTGGAAATGATCTGGTTGTTTCAGCGGGGTCTGAGCATGTCGATCGGCGCTGGGAGTGCGCCGCGCTCTCAGCAGTTGTGGGCCATCCTTAAAGCGGCAGTAACACTCCTTAATCTGTATAATCCCCATAAAATCGTCCCTGAAAGCCATATTAATTTTCCAAACGGTGTCCACCTGGAGGTCTCTCACAGTTTCTGGAAAAAAATTGATGCAGCAAAGCTCCAAATCGTTCAGACATTTATTCGCAATAAAAATCCGACGAGAGGGGTGGACCAGTGCTCACACAAAGCCTGCTCACAGGCGAATGACGCAACCGACAGGCGTGAAAAAACTCACGCATGCGCATGAAGGTTCAAGCTTGTCTGATGCAATCACCGTGATTCAATCCATATGGTTTTTGAAAAAATAAAAAGGTCCGATACTTTTCTAACAGACCTCGTACATTTTTAATTTATGATTCGAATTTTAACCAAACTTATTTGGACAAGTTATTTAAATTAACGTCACTTCTGAAGTTTTATAAAATGAAAATATCAGATATATGTTTTAGTTTTAAAGTAATGCACTACTTTTTAAGGTTTTAGTGTGGGCATGCTGTGCCCAGCAGTGCATTATGGGTAGGATAGGGTAATCTCAGTACGGTAATGTACGTTCACGACAGGAGAATGCATTTGAGACACTCTGATCAGGACAACAGCATTAAACTCTAGTGCCTAAAACTCTCATGAATATATTCTCTGGGTTTATAGACGTTTTTGTGTTTGCTTTTATTAAATTACACGCATCTTAAACATAGCAAGTAGCAACACAGATTATCTTGAATTTTGTTTTGGCAAGTTTTCAAGGTCTCCACTGCCATCTACTGGCCAGTAGTGTTCATGGCAGTGCTCAGACGCTGAGCAGACACTGTACCACAGAACTGCACGGTGTAAAAGTTCAGAGCACCCGATTTATGTTCTCACACACATTGGACATTCATAAACCACACGTCGGACTCGACATAAACGTAAATAGAAGCTTTTTTTCAAACTTCATTTACAAAAACTCTTGATGGGAGACATTAAAGTAAAACAAAAAAACAAAAAACATTACAAGACAGCTCTGCGGTGTTTGCACAGGCATAAGAATCTCAAACAGGTTTGATTTTCATCTGACAATATGATTGCCGATCAGGAGGTGGTCGAGATGTTAAACTTTCTGGCTCTTCTCAGTTGTGTCTATGCTGGAAGTCATGTAGTAAACTGGAGCTTCCAGCAGAGAGCTGGACGATGAAAGACAGAAGTGCTGACTCATTGTTTGGGTCTCTTGTCGCTTTTGATGCTTCCAGAAGTGATCCCGGTGTTAAAGCTCAAAATCAGCTTGTTAGTAGTTGCAACTATACCAGAGACAATGCTGGAATTTATCGGTAATCTGTAACTTCCGATACATTTTTTTCGTGGTTTATCGTTTTATCTTTATCAAAGATAACTTTTCAGTTATCTGAGTATCTGTTACCGAAGTTAATTTTTTTGGTTATCTGTGCCCACCACTGACTATGGGTTACATTCAGCACCACATTTTTGGCATGCCCTCTGCAGCCATACCATGTGATTAAGACACTGGTCTATGGGGGGGAAATTAATTTCACTGTGTGCCCATCAAATCAGAAGTAAATTCAGATAAATTTGTTGAAGTGATTTTTTTTTTTTTAACCAAAATAATACTTAGGTGATGTGTGTCACAATTTTGGTGCTGTCTGGTGTCCGCCTTTTCAAATAGTAACTCAAAAAAGAAAAATTCCAAGATAATTATGTCCTCTGTGTTATCACAGTTATTTAATCAATATATATGGAGACAATCATTTTATATTTTTCTCTGCACATAGAGCTGTTCTGTTTTTACTGACCAATAATGTTGGCTTGTGTAATGGTGACCATTTTTCATGAAGTGACCCATATACACTAACATGCTTCATTCACATAATTACTACATACCTCCTACTAAAACACACTGTTTACATGATCCTCAAAAACACTACCTCTAAATTGGGCGGGCAACATTTTCCCAGCTCCCCTTCTGCCTGCTTACACTGCTGCCGCATCGCCCTGCCTCCACCCCAGCATGGGGAAAAAGCGCGTCTTCAATCATTACTCCCTCATATCCAGTGGTGGGCACATTTCAGCTAATCCAATAGCAGATAATTATTGAAGCTAATGTTTTTGCTATCGGATTAGCTTTTCAGATAAGTTTTAAAACCATCATCAGCCAATTATCTTCCGATAAATTTAGTTCCGATAACTTTTTTTTTCGCTGGTAAAGTATAACGGTCAAAAAACGTTTGTAAACCCTAAAATCAAACATTTTAGTCCGTCTGTTTAGTATCTGTGGCAGGCTGGCTGCCTGCCGTTGCTGATGACGTCATCATTAAGCACAAAATGTGACTGGCTGGTCTATGCAGGGAGCATTGTGGGTAGTGTAGTTCAGGTTCACTTTGGACGTTACAGTGACTCGTCCACTCGACAAAAAAAACCAAAACAGACTCATTTTAACATTATTTATTTTATTTCTTTGTGGCTGTAATTAATCGCAAGACTCCGTGGGGAGAGGAGCTCTCACGGCGCAGCTGTGTGTACAGAGCGAGGGACTATTCTTCACGTTTAGACACTGTTTTGGATTTTTAAAAAGGACACTTTATGTGGATTATTTATTCAGATGAATCCAACTGAAACTAACAGGTAAGAATTTATTAGGGATGGGTATCGGTAAGATCTGATCAATATCGATACCATTATCGATTCCACTTATCGATCCCATTCCTTATTGATTCCCTTATCGATACCGCTTGTGAATTTTTTTTGTGTACTAAAAGTAGGCTTTACAGGTTTTCTATGTCAGCGGGTCAAAGAGCTTTTTCTTATCGTGCACCCGCTCTGTGGAAAGGTCTTCCTGCGACCATGAGGCAGTCAGAGTCCGCAGACATTTTTAAGTCAAGACTTAAATCCTATTTTTTATTCTCTTTCTTATGAATAGTTTTAATTTTTTTTATCGGTTTTATTCTTTTGCTTCTGTTTTTAATTATGTATTAGATTTTTTTTTCATTTATTTATTTAAATTTTTTTATGTTGAACTGTTCTATGTGAGGTGTTCTATGTAAGCGGTGTCATTTTATTCAAAGCGGCAATTCGTTTTGAAGTTATTAATTCCGAGCGTACTCTGTCTCAGCAGAGAGCGGCGCAGCGTTTGGAGCTGTGCCAACGGAACGGAGGATGATTCTCGTTTCTTGACTGCAACAAGACATGAGTCCCAGTTAGTGATTTTAATCCACACAAAAGTGACTCACGATATTTTAATGGCTTTAAGAGGGGTTAAGAAGCAGACCTGCCTTTTCTGAAGAGTAGCAAATCAAAGAACCAACGAGCCAGCGGATCGAAGCATTGTTTCATTGGTTCATGCTTCAAAGTGGTGTCGCGCTGCAGAAACGGTTGATTACAGACCCGCTGCAGGGTCAGCGTAGAGGAATAATAATTTTCCCCACAAACACCCTCAAAAACAATGGCTGCTCTGAAGGACCGATAAGGGAATCGTTAAGCAAAAAGGCTATTGATATCGGTGGATTAGATCATTTCTTAACAATACTCGAAAAGAACTGGTTCTCGATACCCATCCCAAGAATTTATATTTACTACGTGTATTTTATTCTGCCAATCAATGCATTTATGGACATATTTCAGTTGTTTAAGCCGCAGGGTTCAAAGCATGTGAAAAAAAGCGGCAGCTTTTAGCTCGTAAATGACGGTGTATCTAATACCGAGATAAACTGTGACTTCTAATACTGTGTTTTACTGCTTTTGAAAGATGATGAAAGCGTTTGGAGTTTTATTTATTTATTTTTTTTATTCATTTTTCATGTGTTCTTTGTGTTTGTGATCCTTGAATTTACCCAGCAGCCCCTCCAGCGCTTAAAGTGAAATTGGTTCATCAGAAGCCGACAGTGTAATCTGATGTGCCCGCATCCGAATCAATACTAATAGTTATCGGTTATCTGTAATAAAGATACATTTTTTTAGTAGTTTATCACGATAAAAGATAACTTTTCATGTATCTGATTAATGGTTATCGAAGCTAACTTTTTGGTTAGCTGTGCCTACCACTGCTCATATCTCAAGCAAGTATCAAAGAGGAGTGACGACGATCAGAGCAAATCTGCCAAACTCAAAACTATATTGCTGCTGTTGCAATAAATATTCTTCTTCTACGTGAGTTGCCTGATTGAAATAAATCATCCCCCTCATGTGTCTCAGTAACCCCCAGAAGCTACAAAAGACATCTTGATCTTAAATTAATCAGAGACTCCAAGTTTCTGCTTATGTAATGCATGTCATTTTATGTAATAAAATGTCACTGCACTGAGCTTTAGCTCTGCTTTTAGGTGGTCCAAACTACCAACACTTCCTTTGACTGTCCAGAAGACAGGGACGCACCAGCTTTTGTGCCTGAACAGACCATTTTAGACAAACATGGTCATAGGTTCACGACACAGATAAGTGCAAATACATTTGGTATCAAATGAAAATGGATACTAGGCATGAAAATGACAACTGTGTTGGTGGGAAACCAGCAATTGCACAAATGTGTTAGGCCTTGAGCTGCTTTCAAAGTATATTTTGAATAGTGGCCTGGAACAGATTCAGATTCTAGGGTGGATCAGATAAAAGGATGTATCCTGAAATTTTATCTGGATCAGAATTCATATGTCCTTGGCAGACACATAAACTCTATTATGTGCATTGCTTGTTTGAAAACTTGTTTGGGCGGATTTTGCAGTGGTTTGTATGGGACAGGGTATAAAAGACCTGCACTGCAGAAAAAAGGAAAGAACAGGAACATGTTAATTTTGTTAGAAACACCATGCACTGATTACAAAAAAGGTTACACAATGTAAGCTAAGAAAATGGACACAAGCACTTTTTAAAATTTATCTCATAACTAATTATGATTTAGTCAAATAAACAAATAAAAAAAATTCAAATTACACTCAACCAAAAATGATGGAATCGAAAGCTGTTTTTACAAATGGCTTGGACAGCGTGCTGCTGCTTGAGTCTTCCATTCTGTGGAGAAACATCAGATCTTCGCTGAAGATTGAGCTCTAGTAGCTACATGTTTAGAGCTGCTTAAGATCACTTCTCAATGTTCTTTATTTAACCAGGTAAAACTCACTGAGATTAAACCCTCTTTTTCAAGAGTGACCTGGCCAAGAGGGCAACACAAAACAGATTACAACAACCACACAAAATAAAAATAAAATACAGTCTCAGCTTCACACATTGCAGAAAAACAAGAGTGGGATTACACAGAGCAGTCACAAGCTCCAACTGATCTTACATCTCTGTCTTTTATAATTGTGTTAAATTTCCCCAGAGATACAAGATGTGTCAATTTTAAGACCTTCTGCACATCATTCCTGTTAGATGAGGCAGAAAATTTAAAAGCATTTTTGTCCAGTTTGATTCTGACTCTCGGGACCTGCAACTGTATGATGTCCTGAGCGCACAATCACATCGACAACTACTACTTACAACACCCTGACCCAGAATCACATCATCTGCAAATGATTTAGCACCAGGTTCTCCGCAAACATGAGGTGTGAGGAAGGAGAGGGGCTGCCACATATCCGGCTGTGCCCCAGTCCAGTCATGAACGGCTCTGCTCACTGGGCGCCCCCAGGTAAAGAGGGCCCAAATATCAGGGGCCAACCGAAAAGCCATGGCACTTCTGTATTGCTTCGTCTAGGCAGGATTCTGACTTAGAGGCATTCAGTCATAATCCCACAGATGGCAGCTTCGCACCATTGGCTCCTCAGCCAAGCACATACACCAAATGCCTGAATCTGCGGTCCCTCTCGTACTGAGCAGGATTACTACTAAAAGAACACATCTTCAGCGGGGTAAAACTAACCTACCTCACAACAGTGTAACTTCTGATGCATTAATAACACTGGCTCATTAAAAAGGGTTTCATAACTTGAAAATACAATCCAATAATCCTTGACAATGTAACTATATTCTGATATAATCACAATTACATGTAATGTGTTACTACTACTCTGCCAATGTGCAAAGTTGTACAACCTTTTGTGGCAAATCTGGTGTAGATAACATCCATTTAGGCATTTATGAAGAAAAATAATAACAAGAGACACATGAAGTGTTAAATGTTGTGATGGCTTGAAATAAGCATAAGTTGTGCTGGTTTGAATGTAATGAATAAAGGAAACTGAAGTTTCTTTTCCATTTCAGTAGCTCCTACGATCATTATCTCTTCTTTGAGATATCAAGAGTCGCTTCACTCTCTCACCTCAGACTTCTTTTCTCTGTTACAGAGCTCCCTCATGTTTAATCCAGCTCTGGAGCAGGGGGAAAATGTAAATTATTTTTCTTTCCAGGTTAGGGCCTTTACTTTCTAAATCAAGCCATTGTATGAGTCACAGCCTGCTCGACTACCCAGAATCCCACAGGACAATAGACAATGGGGTCCGACTCCAGTTACAAAGCACCTGTACACTCATGCACATAGTGAGAAACAGGAGATGGAAAGTCAGACACTCTTCTCATGTCTGTCCCCTGCTGTCTGTTCAGCTGCCACAGGAACAACAGGACAGGCTAACTGAACAGTTCCTGAAGTTGTTTTTTTGTTTGTATGTTTATGTATTGCTTAACTGAGAAGGCGTTAATTGTACTCTGGGGTTTCTGAGAAAGAAAATAAATTTCTTCTGTGCTGGTTGATTTCTTGAAAAAATAAATCCTAACTTATTTTTAGATTAGTGACTGTGTCTGTCAGACTGATGGCCTGTACAGGGATTCCTTGTATTTTACCTCAGATTCCACGTCAAAGATAGTGAAAGAGGTTTCAAAAATGTCAAAAGTCCATCTTCAGAGTTTTTGCTCAGTGTGATAAAGAACTAAGTCTTCCATAGTCCCTGTAGCATATTGGTACTGGTCATTTTCTGTAGCGTGAAGCGGGTGAGAGTGTACAACTCCCCCCAGCTGAAGCCAGAACCCATTACCAGCAGGGTAAACCGGGCACCAAACCCAGGTGTACATATTGGCAGCCCAACTCTGTAGTCACTGAGCTACCCAGTGTGATGAAGCTCATCTTGAACAGTGCATGGATCATCTAATTGTTTCTGTCATGGTGAGACGATGCAGCTTTTATCAACTGAAAAGCATCATCAAACGCATGCTCAAGAGGATTTTGTAACAGTATTTTTTAAAAGATCTAACACTCAAAATCGTTTTAAAGTTCTGATCCCATGACATAACCATACCAGCCCCAGATATGAGTGCATAACATCTAACAACACACTAAGCCTACAAAAAACTGGCTAACAATGAAGATAATGTAGGTCTACCTCAAACTAGTCTATTTTTCAAACTTCTTATCTCAAAACTGGTGCTCCATTTACAGTCAGCTACATAAGTATGTGGACACTGAATTTTTTTTGTAATTTTTCCGCTGTACATCACCAGAGCCAACATAATACAATCAAGGCACGATTAAAGTGAAGACTCTCAGCTTTAATCAAAGGGTTCAATATTGTCTTAACTATGAAGGAAATACATCAGTTTTTACACACATCTCCATTTTCAGAGGCCATAAGTAAATTAACAAACAAAATATAAGGATTATATTGAAAGCAAATCATCACTTTCACAGACACTCTTCTTTAGAGAAGACAGGATGGATAGTAGAACATTCTGAAGTCAGTAAATATGTCTTGGACTTCATTTACATCAATCATTAAGAAATAAAAACAGTATGGTAGTGTGTGGTAAATCTGCCTGAAGTAGGCTGTTGTCAAAAACTGAGCAACCGTGCAACACAGAAACTGAGGGAAGACACCCATGACCACTCTGAAGGAGTTATCATCTTCTTTGACTGTGAGAACATAAACTGTAAGTACTGCATAGTGCAACATTTGTCTGTTGCATCACCAGTTATAGACACTCATGGGTAAGTACATGTGAGACTCAAGCCTCGATTTGATCATTTCTATGTCGGTGTGAAAACTGATCTTTGCAACAGTGGCAGTCTGTCCACAGACTGAGATTTAAAAGTAGAAACCTCCCACTGTATTAATTTGTGGTTATAAAATATTGATCTGTGCTTTTTGAGCAACTGAGGTCTACCAGTTCTTCAAGTCACTTCTCCAGATATTCTTCTTCATACATCCAGACTGGTTTGTTCTCCACTTTGCTTTCACAAGACGAATGCAGATTGCTGAATTTTTTTTATTCAGAAGATGACAAGACAGTATATTTATCTCAGTGACTCAAGTTATTGAGGGCATTGATCTCCGTTGGGTGGAATTGGTGCTGGATTGACGGGTACCGTCGACAGGAAGGAGGACTGTTCTGGAAGGCCTTATCTGAGAACGGCAGATCGCTGTGACGGGAAGTGGGACATGAGGATGGGAAAGAGGAAGTAGGCTAGGATGTAACGCACACACGTAGCCAGTGCACACAAATACACACATCCATAAGTGCACAGGCCTTTCCTGTCTAATCACCAACACTGGTGAGATAGAAAATCCCATCTTTCGACTTGCTCTGTGATTTCAGCTTTATTTCTGCTATCTGCCAAGTCCTTTCTTCTTCATGCTGTCTCTTTCTTTCCATTTCCCTGCATCTATATCAGCAATTTTACAGAATAATTGGAATGGGACAGCAAATCGTGAAATTGCTGCACTGAGGTGCTCAAAGTCGAGTGACTTTCAGCCCAAAGGAGGATGATTTGTTGATATAACAAATTTTTTTATGAGAATTTCTTGCATTTGCAGCTCTGAAAGTTTTCTTCAGTTCAAGCAACATGATTTAAACATTCACCTTTTTTTTTTAAATCAAAGATTAAGTTCAAAAATCTGTCACCACCTAGTTTAAATCAACTGGCTGATGATTTACACTTTTGAAACACCCAACTTAGCCTAAAGATACCGTGATCCAGGAAGTGTCTGGAAGCAACTCTGAGCAAGGAGTGTACAGAAACCTTTATCTTTGTAAGGAGGCAGGGTTGACCCCGTTGCTAGGTATGACACAGTCTTCGAAGAGCTGTGATTGGTTGCCACAAAAAGTGAAAGAGAAAAAAACAAATGTTGCATTAATTTCTGAGGATGGGCACAACCGATGCACCGCATGGATGCAGCCATCATGTGCACGCAAAATATTTCCACCCTGAGGTCACTGGTTAGCGCCCAAGTCTCACAACCACGAACATCACTGCTGAGATAAATGAGTCTCTCGACAAGCATGGTGCATAGTGGTTAGCACTGCTGCCCCACAGCAAGAAGGTCATGGGATCGATTCCCACCTGCGGTCTTTCTGTGTGGAGTTTGTTCTCCACGTGTTTGCGTGGGTTTCCTCCCACATTTAAAGACACGCAGATTAGGTGAATTGGAAACTTTATAATTGCCCAGGTCTCCCTTGCAAAAGAAATCTTGATCTCAGTGTGACTAATGTGGTAACTAAAGATTAAATTAAAAACATGTTCATGATTTTCACTGCATACAGATACACCTTCTGACAGCCTAGTTCAGGACATCATTGAAAGCCTTAGTCTTGATCCTGGACAATTTCAAACCCAGACACCCCGACTCCTCACTTAGCTTCATAAGTACTGCAATCAGGATATCCACTGATTCGTCAACAATCACATCATAAACAAAGTCAAGGTTTGTAAACCTTCCTTACCCAACACCCCGTCCATGCAAACACTGAACAATGTAACAGCCAGAACAGACCCCGGACAAATCCAAGTGTTGCCGACCAAACGGTCCCCCTAAAAACTGCCCCCCACCCCAACTGCGCATGTGTCATTTCAGAGCATCAGCAGCAATTCAGAGATTATCACCTCGTTTCTGCTTAAAGCTGCACTCCAGTCATCATCTATCTCAGCGGCAGCTATCTGAAGCTTTTGTAAAACATTTCCACATAAATTCTGCATTACTTAATAATAAAAGACAGGGGAGCGATCAAAGCGCCACAGCAGCACGTCTGAGGCTGACTCTACACCAAAACTGATCAAAGGGAATAATGTGATTATTAACCATCAGATGACAAAGTAAAACCTCTTAAATCATTCAAAAGTCAGTTTTAAACAGAAACAAAGTAATTTTAAGTGGAAACAAGACGATAATCGGTGAACTGCTGCTGACACTCCAAAATTACGCATGCGCAGTGGAGGCAGGATGAATCAGTTTATATGGGGAGCCGTTCGGTCTCTGACAACATAACTCATCTGCACCCGCTGCGCACAGCACTCACAGCACCTCTGTCCGAATGAGCACAAACCACGGTTATTTGGAGTAAAAAACAAAACGTTCCTTTGAATCTTGTCAGCTATCTACAGCTGTCCTCAACTTTTTAAAAGTATTTTGGTAACTAGAAGCAGTTCTTTATGTAAAGAATATTCAATATTATATTAATATTATTCAATATTAATATAATATCGAATAATATTATATTAAAAATATACAAAAAAAAAATGCTGGCATAAGTCCAATAACTTAAGGGTAAGTTTTTTTTTTTTTTTTTATAATTTAATAGAACGTTGAAGCATGTTGAAACACGCTGAAGCTCACTGATGTACATCCTAATAAGCTGAGCTCCTCAAAAAATTTTGGGCATCCTGAAAATTTTCAACACATGCCAGTGTGTGACTCATATGTCCCACACATGTGGGACATAAGTTGTAGGCAAGTTATGTGATTGTTGGCACACATTTCTTGTAATTTACTCATAATTCTAAATTCGTCCATTAATGCTGGCCACTGATTGGCTGAGGTCCTCATGCGGACAGAGTGTTTCATTCACGCATGGAGTAAATCTGACCTGTTCATTTCACTCCAATTCACCATCACAGACAGACATGAATCAACATAAAGCTCCTGATTTTTGAAAATTATGTCTGAAAATACTTTAATTCATGACTGGAAACATAGTGTTTTAAAGCAAGCCCTGTTCTGCTGCAGGTGCGTTTCTCATGCCGGTGTTGCACTCTGATCACACAGAAGCGTTGTGATGATTTAAACTTTTAAAGCGCCGTCGCTGTGGTGTGGTCATCAGATGACCTGATCGATCAATCAGGGTGATCACACCTGATTAATGCACTGTAACGCTTTAAAGCGTCGTCGCTGTTGGCGTGATCATCAGACGACCGGACTGATCAGGTGTGGTCACTCCTGATTAATGCGCTGTTTAAACATTTAAAGCGAAGTACAGTCATTTCATGACTGTACATCTGTGACCATTGGTCATCTACAGAGAAACAGATGGTTCATACTTGTATTGTCCGCTCGATAAGAGGGATTCAATAAAATGTGGTGTTTTTATGGTGTGTGGTTTTATTTTTTTAAATACGTCTATCTCCTTGTTGATTTCAGGCATTTTCCCGCACCTTTTATAGGACAGTGATGGTAGCACAGTGGTAAAGTTTCTGGCTGGCAATCACAGCTTTTGTAAATTGCAGGTTCAAATCCTGTGTGTGGCATGTATTTTTTTTTTCACAGCACCTGCGCAATGTGGTTACACATGCTCCAGCTGCTCGCATCGTTCACGCCTGCCCGACCATGTGTGCCGCCTGACCTTGGCTCAATGTTTTTGTGGTTCGCTCATACAAGCTGTTTCACCATGATTCGCCCTGATTTGTACTTATTTGTACTATGTGTGAAGGGGCCCTAAGCGTTCCACACACTGCCAATAGGCAGATGTGCCTAATGTGCATATGTATATATGTATGATTCTCTTACTCAGGTGTGGCTTTAGAATGGTAGAATAAATAGTGAAACCAACAAAGAACTGCGTTGTTGATTAGTTGAATATATTTTGGAAAATGTACACATTTTCTATCGTGTTCATGTGTTTTGCTCCATTAATGATCAAAAATTAATTTATAGTGACACAAAATATCTGTAGTCATGAAGAAATTCACATTTGGAGAGATGTGTGTTCATGTTTTGTGAGATATTTGTTCGGTATTCACGCTTTACAATTCACGGTTTGTGGATAACTCACGATTTGAAGCAGATTCAAGTTTTGGGGGTTAACCGGGCCTGCAAAGGCAGAGGTATGGAAGAACTACACTTCTTCAATTCCATGAGATCATACTGAAATAAAACATTGAGAGGTTTTCAGAAGAGCACCAAAGATTTACCTGAATGGTGAACCTGCCTGACATAATAGTTTACTTTATAAGCAATCAACTGAGCATCATGTAAATGTATTGGCAGTTATCCATCTGTGATTAAAAGAATGAAAATAAATATATCCATTTCAAGTTTTGTCATGGAGCATTCATGAGTCCTAGGATGAGATGGTGAATGTGCCTGGAACTTCACCCATTTGACACTTTCCATCCCTGTGGAACTCTGTTATTTACTTACTACTTCAAAATAAATAAATAAATAAATCCTTTTATCTCTTTCATGAACACAGAGAGTATTTTACAAAAAAAAAAAAAAAAACTGCCTGAGGACAAAACACTTGATTTGGTTGATCGGGCTGCTCTGTGGGACATCGTGAGAATTTGTGGCATCCCAATAAACTGCTGCATATGATAGCTGGCCTATACACAGGTACTGGGAATTATGTGCTGGGTGAGGACAGAGTCTGTGGACTGGTCGTCTGCCTGGATGGTTGTCAATTAGGACCTAGCGCAGCTTCTGTGTAAAATCATGGTGGAAGTGGCAACGCACAGCATTACAAAGATGTGTAGACATGATGCTGATAAACACACAATGTTCCACATTTGGGTGTGTGGTTGTATGGTGGTTGGGTGGAGTGAGCAGCAAGATTCCTCAGCTAACAAATGTGGTGTCCCCCATGGACAATCCTCTTCTTCTGCTCAGGGGTAACTTCAGGCTGTCCATTTCAGAGGGGACACATTTAATTTAGGCTGCAGCTTTGACTGCCTTCAAAATAATTCTTTTTAGATGCTGGAGGCCCCCACATTTGCTGTCATTCAAGCAGTTATTTGTTCAACATTCTGTATCAAGAAATTTCTCCAGCAGGAATTTGTGTTGCTCAGCCTAAAACTACAAAAATGTCAAAAGATGTGGGGGGCATTTGGCTGGAATGACAACTTCTTTGATGCCTCAGTGGGAAAGACGGCTCATATCTGATAGTTTGAGTGTTAACGCTTAATAAAAAAAAAAAAAAAAACATACTGCCACAAATTATTTTCTAATTATTTTCAGTAACTTTTATCCAATTGTAATTGTAATGTTATGTACATTTAAAGGACACTGTACGAGGTCTGTTAGAAAACTATCCGATCTTTTTATTTTTTGCAAAAACTATATGGATTTGAATCATGTGCGCATGCATGAGCCAAGCTTGAACCTTCTTGCGCATGTGTGAGTTTTTTCACACCTGTCGGCTGCGTCATTCGCCTGTGAGCACGCTTTGAGTGAGCAGTGGTCCACCCCCCTCTTCGGATTTTTATTGTGAGTAAAATGTCTGAATGATTTGGAGCTTTGCTGCATCAAATTTTTCCAGAAACTGTGAGAGACAGCCAGGTGGAAACCATTCGGAAGATTCAGACGGCTTTCAGGGACGAGTCTATGGGGATCACACAGATGAAGGAATGTTACAACCGGTTTAAAGACGGCGCACAATGGCGGGGGGCGCGCCACGCGCCGAGCGGCGATTGACAGGCTGAAACGACCAGATCATTTCCAAACTGAACGCTGTGTTGGTCTGGGACGTCTGACTACTACAGAAATGGCAGAAAAGGTGGACATACCACTTTTTCAGCACATTCCACTGTTACAGGAGTTTCTGTCATGAAAAGATGTGCGGAGGAATTTGCGTGTCGGGACGGAGCCGCTCATGGTGCGGGACAAAAAGCAACGCTGTGATGAAGCCTCACAGGACATGTTGTGGCATGTCCAGCTCATCCACAATTTCTCGGATAGTCACACGACTGAAAAGCCACTGAAAGCCGTCTGAATCTTCCGAATGGTGCAAGAGCTGGGCATGTTACAACATCTCCTGTGAGACAAACACGGAGGTGCTTTTGTCTTGCGCCATTAGCGGCTCCGTGGCAAATTCCTCCACTCCTCTTTCCGTGACAAAAACTCCTGTAACAGTGGAATGTGCCGAAAAAGTGGTATGTCCACCTGCTCTGCCATTTCTGTAGTAGTCAGACGACGTCCCGGATCAACACAGCGTTCAGTTTGGAAATTATCTGGTTGTTTCAGCCTGTCGATCGCTGCTCAGAGTGCGGCGCACCCTCCCCCATTGTGCGCCGTCTTTAAACCGGTTGTAACACTCCTTAATCTGTGTGATCCACATAGAATCGTCCCTGAAAGCCGTCTGAATCTTCCGACTGGTTTCCACCTGGCTGTCTCTCACAGTTTCTGGAGCTCCAAATCGTTCAGACATTTTCCTCACAATAAAAATCCAACGAGGGGGCTGGACCACTGCTCACCCAAAGCCTGCTCACAGGCGAATGACGCAACCGACAGGCGTGAAAAAACTCATGCATGCGCACAAAGGTTCAAGCTTGGCTGATGCAATCACACATGATTCAAATCCATATAGTTTTTGCAAAAAATAAAAAGGTTGGATAGTTTTCTAACAGACCTCGTATGTTGAAGAACTTTGCAGTAATGGTGGGATAAAGCCAAAAACATGCACCTGCACTTACATACAATCGCACCAGCACATGCACACCTCTTGCTGACACCCCGGCGTCTGACAGTATTTGTGCCCGTGTGTTGGCCTGTCACTTACAGTATGAAGTAATACATGGACTCCAGAGTACGGCTCCATCCTCCCTCTCATTTTTCTGAGTGGCCTGACAGCGAAGACCAGCTTTGTCACAACAACCAACACAACTCAAATCCTGCCTCAAACCAGGATCTGCATCACTTAGAGAACAGGACCAGTTAATGGAGGCCACTGGGCCCTCTAACTCCATTTCTCCAACATGATGAAAGGATCCTTCGGGTGGGGGGGGGGGGGGGGGGGGGGGGTATAGATGGGCAGAGGGTTAAAGTAGACACCAAAACAGCAATCTGTGAACACAGTGCAATTTGTGCTGATGGTGCAGAAACAACAAAGATGCCTGACAGCACCATGTGATGAAAATAACAGCTACCATACATAATGCAAGACACTCTCCTTCCAAAGAACCAAGCACTCTGGACACTCCAGGATGTCCCTGTCCCTCCTAAAAAGCCATTCACCAAAGGGGAACTTGGGTTTGTATGACTACCCTCACTACAATTTAGACAAAAGGGACCATAAATTAAGTGATGGCAAAATCTTGCTTAAGCATCACAAACTCAGGTTTTATGTTCCCTTGGAGGATGAGGCGAATGAGAAATAGACAAAGATAAGGTAGAGTCTTGGCCATCTCAGAGGGGGAGCATAAAGGTTTTTCTTTTAAAGTTTTAGAGTTTTTAAAATAATTACTGAATTTCTGAGGGCTTTTCTTGTCCTGCATGTGTATTTTAAACTACTGATCGCCTAAATTTCCTTTGGTATCAATAAATTATGTATCTTTGTATCTATCAATCCCTAACACAGACTTTTGTCCATTAAAATGCTCCATCACAAGATGTTTAAAAGAGTAATTTAATTTCCTGCCATGCCTCTCTACAGATCCCATTTCTAACGTTTTTAGCACATTTATGAAGTTACAGTAAGAAATGTTAAAAATAAAAGAAAGTCACAGCTTTCAAAAGAAAGTTTTAAAAACCCCTCATATGCAGTATATGATAATCTACAAAAATATTTTCAAATTTTCATCAAATTTCTGGGTATGTCCCAACCACAATCTACCTCTTGCAAAGTCACAGTAATCATGACCTTTAATTTTGATTTTGATTTGCTCATACCAACTCAGACACAAATGAATAAAAAAATAAAAAATAAAAACCTAAAAAATGAAATGAAATAAAAATACATTAAAAAAAAAAAACCTTCATATTCCACATATTGTTCCTGTGTTGCACAAGGATCATAGTGGATCCATTTAAATGTCTGACATGAATAATGTGACTGAAAAGAAAGTAAAATCACATTTCTTAATAGTGTCAGTGGAGATCCTCCTCTCATCACGTTTACAAAATGTTCAAGATTAGTTGCATCTTAAACACCAGTAAATTTTTAGTGACATGTATGACCAGTAAAAACTGTGATTAGGAATTTTGCAGCAGCTCACAGTAAGCTCACCTTGATGAAATCAAACTATCAGGTATTCAGCATTTCAGGCTCACCACAAAACAAGAAAAAAAAAAAAAATAGTAAGTAAAAGGAGCATCAAACAAACATGAGCTTTTGCCCAGCACTTAGGTTTGTGGTGTGGTATAATCTCGAGAAACAGACACAATCATCTTGTGGTAAAGTGTGTGTGATGAGTGGCATGAAGGGTGCAACCACAAGACAACATCTGCAGCAAGAAACAAATAGAAAACTTTCTCGTGACTGGACTACAGTCTGAAAAGACATGATGCACACGTAGCGTGAGGTGTCATCAAGGATTCTTATTTTTTATTTTTTTTTAAAAGCAGTGAGATCAAACCTTTAAGGTGCTACTGCAAGCTGGAAATGAGCTCTTATGTAAACTTGATCCTGTCACCTACTGTCTAACCTAACCATCCCTCTCTGCACACATTAATAAGTCATAGCTCAGATGTTTTGCTCTCTACATGCCATCTATCCTCATTTACAGATTTGCCAAAACAGTCGGGCTTATGTGACGCTTCCTCTTCCACCACTTTGAAACCGCTGAAGTACTTTAGAAACTTTCATCCCTGTCTGAGCAGGTGAGTGCATCTTCTTGTTAATGCTGATTACAGTGCACACCAAGAAGTCACAGGGCTGTTTCTGCCTTCATGGGAGCCTGGCCTCCATGTTTGGATCAGATTTCATTGGCTCCTGAGAGCTCACAAGACTGAACCTACTCATTTCACTCCTGTCCTGATGCATTCACATGTGCAGCTCACAGTGGAGTTTATCTGAACTTTAATAATGCAGCAGTTAATGGGTGATTCTTTAACTACGGGCACTATTGGCCTTGTAAATGTAATTTCCACCACACCATTGCCTTACAATATAAAGCGCCTTGGGGCAACTGTTTGTTGTGATTTGGTGCTATATACATGTGCTCTGATGTCACTGTTTATCTCCATAGAAACTACCCAAACAATCTTTCATACAAACTGTTTAAAGGGACATTACAGTGTTGTGGTGGAAATTACGGCAATAGTGTGGGACAACTACATTTTGTTTAAAAAAAACTCACAACAGTTGTATGACATTGAATACCCCAATTATGTTTTGATTATTTTACTGATATTTTATTCAGAGATATTTTAAAACATTAGAAAAAACGTTTCTTTACCATTCATTTTTATCATTGAAGATCAAAAGTCTGGGTGTGGGACAAGCACAAAATGGCAATATTTGCATATAATGATGCTGAAAAAAGGTGAAAAAGTCATCATACACTACTAGAACAAATTTGTTAACACACTTTCATTGTAAAGATAACTATAACAGTGTGAAATTTCCCCTTTTTTCCTGTTTTTCATACAATATGATCAAAGGACATAATAAGTGCCCGTAGTCTAAGAATCACCCTAATACGTTCTACCTGCATTTGTGAGTGCAACAAGACTTAGAATCCTAAAGCCCCTCTCACACAGAAAGCGTGTACGTGGTGTTCAGAGGTGCGTGCAGCACTCACCACCAACTCTACACTATCTGCCACAAAAACGTCACTACTCGTCACAAAGCACACCGGCAAGTGCTTCGGTCATGTTCAAAACACTCGGCACTCAACTTCACTCATTGTCCCTTCATGTACCACGCTGTCTATGGGACAGACTGGAAACCACCAGGTTGTTCACTGGTCAAAAAGTAGCCAATGCCATTGAACCGTGTGCGATCGCTGCATAACGGGCACACAATGACACAAGCCTTCTATTATGCTGCCCAAAACATATGGTTGAATCAGACCAGCTTTAATAAAGTATAGCAAGGGATGAAACGGTAGACAGAAGTCACGGTTTGGTTCACACCATGTTTGGACATCATGATTTGGTAATTTTTTTTCTCTCGTTTTTCCTCTCTAAGGGCAGTACATGCGTGAAATGGACAGGGGGTTGGGAAACGTGACACACAGAGAGAGAGGAGGGGGGATTACAACAACACAATATTCTTCAGGAAAAAATAAACATATGATCATAATGTTTGCCAGGAGTGTTTTTGTCTATGAACAGAAATTAGATGTTTATGACAGGATTAATCACATTTTCACTTCAAAAAACTTGGTGGTCTTATTTGACCTTAAGATTTTCAAGATGCCTAAAAATATTTTTGCTTCATGAACACTGGCATGTTTTGATAATCCCTTTCATTCACGTGAACCCAGGTTGTCCCTCCTGATGTCGCCTTTATGTTTTTGGGGTTCGCTCAGTCGGGCTGTTTTGCCATGATTCATACCTATTCATGCTATGTGTGAAGGGGCCCTAACATACTTGTGTTATAATGTGATTATGCCATCATAAAATACTGTATGTAATAGAGATATAAACTGTGAAATGCTTGTGCAACTAGAGACTGTTATGACCATTTTACATATTTGAATTTACATATAAATAAATTGACAATTTTTATGATGGAAGCCAACGAGTTTCCCCTCTTTGAAAGACCAACAGCCGCCACTGATGTGCTGAGTACATCTTGATGTCGTACATTAAGAGTACAATATTAAGATGTACTCTTAAAGTTGCTTCAATAGATCTGAGAAGTAGATCAACGTATGTCAGTGCTTATGTTACAGTTTGTCCTCTAACACGACATACTAACAGGCATCAGAAACTGTGCCACCTCATTACTTAAGTACACACACACACTGCTGTCTGGTCAAGTACTTTAGCTTTGTCCACCTTTCAGATTAAAACTACCAGGCTAATTTGCTGCTGCGTCGCAATTCCAGTATAATCCTACTCTAATCCTCATCGACTCAATTAAACAGCCAAATCTCCAGCTCAGTATCTGCGTCTATCTGGTGCCTTATTTGTGCTGCTCCTACACTTTCTCTCCCTTCTTTTCTCTCTTGTTTCCTTGTCCACTCCATTTCACAACTCCTAAATTCTTCTTCATTTTCCTTGCTTCATATATCTTCTCCTCTGTGACTCTACACTATTTTTTATTCTCTTTCACTCTGTCTCTGCAACCCAATGATACATTATAGTATCATTATTTATTTATTTTAACTACACCCCAAATCGCAAAAAGTTGGAACAGTATGAAAATGCATCACTCTGTATGACCGCGTTCACAGCAGGAACCCCATAACAGCCATAGAAGCACAGCATCAAGTACAGGTGTGATGGCATTGTCCTCACAGAATTTTTGGAACATAACAACACTGTCAACTCCAACCAGTACATAGATACATGTGCACACTCTGGATAAGAAGCAGCATGATAATGCTCATCCACATGCGCTGACAAACATAGGATGCACTGCAGCGGC
This sequence comes from Thalassophryne amazonica, assembly GCF_902500255.1. Lineage (NCBI taxonomy): Eukaryota > Metazoa > Chordata > Actinopteri > Batrachoidiformes > Batrachoididae > Thalassophryne > Thalassophryne amazonica. Next base: position 104,888,778 of record NC_047111.1, on the reverse strand, counting down.
TCGAATCTTACCACACCTGCTATACAATCTGGATCTTGCTCCCTCCTACTTCTTCCTTTTTCCAGAGCTGAAAGAACACCTGAAGGGACATTGTTACATTTATAATTCAGAGCTGCAAGCAGCTGTGTGTCACTGGTGAAGAGAGAACACACCAGATTTCTTTAGCAACGAGATGTAAAAACTTGACTGGGCTCAGCGTAAGTGTGTGAAAAGGTTAGGTGACTACGAGGAAAAGTATGACAATGTCCGATAGAGAAGATTTTAAGCTTTAAGCAGATCTGTGAATCATGTGAGTTTCTTGCTTCTTATTGAAATAATCACACAGGAGGCAGAACCTTTCAGCCTAACCTCATACAGTATATTAACAAATGAAATGAAGTTGACCAGAAAAAAAAGCATGAAGTATCTTTGGTTCACACCATCAGCAAATACATAAAAGACAAAGTAAATGTAAGAATCTCTTTTTCCATTTATTTATTTGCATTTCCATACCATCTCACCTTTTTTGGATTTGGGGTTGTATAATCCACATTTCCCCAAAATAACTTGACCAAGACATGACCTACAGAGGTGCTTGAGATAACTCAGTCCAACCCCCAATCTCAATTCTATTTTGTACCCCTTCCCCTTCCCCTTGGCCGTACCCCTACCCCTACCCCTTCACAACAAGGGGTAAGGTGAAGGAGTATGCCTCTAGCCCTTATAAATTGAGACACCCCTCCGCCTTAGGGAAAAAAAAAACTGCCTGTGTCAAACTGCCGTCTTCACTGTTTATTAACATGGCAACCGAAATGCAACTTGTTGCAGTAGCCTGTTTGCTCTTTTTATTTTCTCGCCTTTCTGTGTAAATGCAAAGAAATAGAAGAAGTCGCAGATTTCTTTGACGCGTCGCAATCATGTCATGTTAATGTAATTAATTTGTAATGTATAATAATAATAATAATTAATAGTATTAATAATTCATTAGTAATTAATTAATGTTAATAATACTAATAATAATTAATCAATAATAGTAATAATATTGTTTGATTAATCATTGACTGATTACTAATTAATTAAATAATTAATTAGTAATTAAAATAAATAAACACTTGAAATATATCAGTCTGTGTGCAATGAATGTATACATTATACAAGTTTCACTTTTTGAATGGAATGACTGAAATAAATCAACTTTTTCATGATATTCTAATTATATGACCAGCACCTGTATGTATGTTTATGGGCTGCGTCTAGTTCTGTTAACCTTATATTTCTTTTTCAAATTGTCCCATTTTTTGCATCCAGCCCTATTTCCTTTAGAAATTTCCTTGACAAATAATAGCAGTTTATAAGGACATCAGGTTATGTGTTACACATATACATGTGTGTGTATATATTTTCCAACATTGATGAAACTTCTCCTCATTGTCTGCCTGAATGTTTATGAGGAGATGAGTGTGTTCAGGGCTCCCTGTTTGTTTACAAAATACACACGTTACAGACCTTGAAATCCAACAGCAGGGATTGATATTATCCAAAGATTTATGATCATACAAATTAACGTGCTTATCCTTTATCATGATTTTCTCCATTGTGAGATATAAAAGTGTTTTATCGTAGTGTTCGTGTATATATGCATTATAACACCTCAGCGCACGAGCGAAGTTACAATATTCTTCAGAACGACAATATACGCAACATGCATCCAGCAGCATACACATTGCTGTCATAGACAACTGTCTGTAAAGATTTTTTGGCAAGTTATAACTTTGTAAACAGCGCAATTTGTAATGAAAGCTGCTTCATTTGTGCTGCTCTTTCGGCGCCATGTTTGTTTTTTCAGAGACAGCAGTAAGCTCCTCCTACCTCTCCAAACGGAGTGTGCATCCAGATTCACTCCAAACGGAGGGGTTTGTAGCCCTCCGCCTTCCCCTCCGCCTCGCTCCAAAAAGAGAATTGAGACACCCCTCTGTCTCTCGTGCCCGCGCAAAACGGAGGGGAAGGGCCAAGGGGTAGAATTGAGACTCAGCCCAAGACTCGTGATGAAATCTACTTCTTGGTACATTAGCTGTTTCTTTGGTGGCACATTTTATTGATATCCCATCAAAGAGACCATTCATTCATTCATTTTCTGAACCTGCATAGTCCTGTTAAGGTCACCAGGATGGGGGAAGGGGAAGGAGGTCTGGACCTATCACACTTGTCACTGGGGTACATTCTGGACAGGTCCCCAGTCTTTTGAAGGGCTGACACATATAGACAAACAAACTCAGTCACACTTAAATTCACAACTACAGTCAATTTAGAGATCACAGTTCATCTGCATGTCTTTGAGCGTGGAAGGAAGCCAGAACACCCAGAGGGAACCCATGCACACATGAGGAGAACATGTAAACTCCACACAGAAAAGACCAGGATGTATTAGAAGCTGGGACCGTCTTGATCCAGGACATGTGCAAACACAGATACTCCTACATTTTGAGGGGAATTTGCATAACAGAGTTGAACCATCATATTTTAAAATCCTTTTCTCCCCTTCAGTCAAAGATGGTGTGGTTTGGACTTTGGCGGAAGCATGTACTCTAATACTGCATTACAGCAAAGTCAGCTGTTGGACATCTCTAAATTAGAAATTCCCCACTTGCAACCACAAAGGATTCCATGTCACACATATGAAAACAGAAAAAATAACCTTTGCAATGAATTATCATTGCTGACATTACACATTTGTTTCCAAAAAGTCAATTTTATCAACTCACTGGCCACTTTATTAGGTAGAAAGGTGTGTTCTTTTATTGAGTTTTATAGTCTATATACTAGGGTGGGACGACTAATGAAAATCATTAGTCAACTAATTGGGTATTAGTCATCGACACTGAATTAATTAAGCCAATTTCAAACCTTCATGGTGAAACTCATATAAGCACAAAATCACAAATACAAAAACAGCATTAGCATGAAGACAATACTTGCATTCATTTACAAGGCATACGCTACTCATTTGAGCTGACTAATTCACCTGCCAGGGTTCACACAATTTCTTCCCTGAGTGAAGGGAGTGGTGGCAGCTCCAGCAGATCTATTCTTTTAAGGGTTAAATGAACTTAATTAATGTCTTTCGACTAGTCCACTAATAAAAATAGTTGTTGGATGTTAGTTCGTCGTAGCAGACTATTATGACTAATCATCCCATCCCTACTATATACTGCTAACCTGCACCACTGGTGGCATATTTTTGACAGTGGTTTACAGAAATAACTCATTTTATTGTATTCACTGTACTGTTTTCCTGTAATGCTGTGCAGGAAAATGGCTGTTAGCCAATGACATTGAGTGACTTCAGAACAGCTACAGTAGTGTTCAGAATAATAGTAGTGCTATGTGACTAAAAAGATTAAACCAGGTTTTGAGTATATTTCTTATTGTTACATGGGAAACAAGGTACCAGTAGATTCAGAAGATTCTCACAAATCCAACAAGACCAAGCATTCATGATATGCACACTCTTAAGGCTATGAAACTGGGCTATTAGTAAAAAAGTAGAAAAGGGGGTGTTCACAATAATAGTAGTGTGGCATTCAGTCAGTGAGTTCGTCAATTCTGTGGAACAAACAGGTGTGAATCAGGTGTCCCCTATTTAAGGATGAAGCCAGCACCTGTTGAACATGCTTTTCTCTTTGAAAGCCTGAAGAAAATGGGACGTTCAAGACATTGTTCAGAAGAACAGCGTAGTTTGATTAAAAAGTTCATTGGGGAGGAGAAAACTTATATGCAGGTGTAAAGATTATAGGCTGTTCATCTACAATGATCTCCAATGCTTTAAAATGGACCAAAAAACCATAGACACGTGGAAGAAAATGGAAAACAACCATGAAAATGGATAGAAGAATATCCAGAATGGCAAAGGCTCACCCATTGATCAGCTCCAGGATGATCAAAGACAGTCTGGAGTTACCTGTAAGTGCTGTGACAGTTAGAAGACGCCTGTGTGAAGCTAATTTATTTGCAAGAATCCCCCGCAAAGTCCCTCTGTTAAATAAAAGACGTGCAGAAGAGGTTACAGTTTGTCAAAGAACACATCAACTGACCTAAAGAGAAATGGAGGAATATTTTGTGGACTGATGAGAGTAAAATTGTTCTTTTTGGGTCCAAGGGCCGCAGACAGTTTGTGAGACGACCCCCAAACTCTGAATTCAAGCCACAGTTCACAGTGAAGACAGTGAAGCATGGTGGTGCAAGCATCATGATATGGGCATGTTTCTCCTACTATGGTGTTGGGCCTATATATCGCATACCAGGTATCATGGATCAGTTTGGATATGTCAAAATACTTGAAGAGGTCATGTTGCCTTATGCTGAAGAGGACATGCCCTTGAAATGGGTGTTTCAACAAGACAATGACCCCAAGCACACGAGTAAACGAGCAAAATCTTGGTTCCAAACCAACAAAATTAATGCCTCGCAGATGTGAAGAAATCAAGAAAAACTGTGGTTATATAACTAAATACTAGTGATTCACAGGATAGTTTGAACATAATAGTTTTGAGTTTGTAGCGTCAACAGCAGATGCTATTATTGTGAACACCCCCTTTTCTACTTTTTTTTTTTACTAAAAGCCCAATTTCATAGCCTTAAGAGTGTGCATATATGAATGCTTGGTCTTGTTGGATTTGTGAGAATCTACTGAATCTACTGGTACCTTGTTTCCCATGTAACAATAAGAAATATACTCAAAACCTGGATTAATCTTTTTAGTCACATAGCACTACTATTATTCTGAACACTACTGTACGTCAAGTGAGGTGAGAGGTGATAGATTTGGCTGAAATTGCCAAGTTGCCATTCAGACATCAACATGCATTGTCAAGTAAGAGATTGGACATTTTGCAGCTCTGAAACATCTGGAAAGCAGCATAACCCTTTCAACACAAAAACATCATTTTGGTAGCATTAACTGTTGCCTCGGTTTCAGCATCGCCCAGTCATTTGTGATATTAACTCAACTTGTTAATTGTTGAAAGCAATAAAAGAGGCACAAAGGTCTTCAGCATCAGTTCAACAAAGTTTGAATAAAGGCTTCAACATTGCTTTTCTTCTACTAATCTGTGTTAGTAGCCTCTTGTTACTTTGATAAGTGTGAACAGGCAGCTGACTGAAATTCAGTACCAGCAATGTGTCCGAGCTGCCGCCTTTGTAAGTGTAATTTAGTTCCTTCAAGTTTAAAGTGTTTTTCATCATGTTTTTACTTTCCCTTCCAGGAAAATAACTTTGCCACAACTGACGCAGAAATAAATGGGAAAACGCTCTCTACTGAGAAGCCACACACAGTTCCATCATGTTGCTTGTAATGACCAGGAAAACTGCTGCAGCCAGCAATTTATGAACAGCTGAAAGAAGTGAGTAAAAGACAATGACAGAGAGAAAAAGAAATGGTGGGGAAAAAAGTGGTTGGCAATTGACAGCCTGGGCCTACTTTTAATATCGGGAGGAGGCAAAAGAGAGATGAGCGACAACTTTCTGTGGTTAAGGAGAGTTCTGATTGTCTCTCCTGCGCCTCACTGTGTGATGTCTGGCTCACTGACAGGCAGTGTCAAGAGTGGAGTTGAGACAGACAGTAGCATGCATGTTGTTTAACACAATCTGTAAAGTTATTTTCCTGATGATCGCCTTTGTAAAGGAAATGTGTGGGGTGAAACCTGAGAGAGCAATTATGGATCAGACAAGACTTGCCTTTTGAACTCCCAGGATGAGCGTTAAAATGTGTTTGAATGCACGGGGCGGGAATACGTGCATCTGCCATCGTGATTAATGCTCTCATTAAGGGAAGTGGCGAGAGTGTTAAAGCGATGATGTTGTACAGCAAGAGTAAGCGAGCATGAAGTGGATCTCCGACAGGGACATACAGCCAGGTCCTTTCGTATTTAGACAGTGATGAAGTTTATCTAATTTTGCCTCTGCACTCCATCAGGTGCTACCAAAAAGTCACGTTTAAACCTTACACACCCCTTGAACATTCCCAACAGTGGAAGCCAAAAACTCCATGACCATCTGCTTTGGCCAAACTAAAAAGCAAACAAACAAACCCAACAATATAAAACATAATCACAACAAGAAATTATCAAACATACAGAGACAGAAATGTTGCAGCTAAGCAACCATATATATAATTAATCCAGTTATCAAAATAACCATTGGCTAAATGGACAACCAAGAAGTGAAGAGCAAAGTCCCAGTAAAATTGACAACGAGTCACAAGGTAGTGTTTGTACTGATCAGTCATTAAACACAACACTCAATAGTTTCACCCCAGCCCTGTTATTTCTCCAGATGATAGTCCACAACCCATTGGCATGCTTCGGCTCTCAATCAGCTCTCACATGGACCTCACACATCCCAGTCCTGGATGAATCATGGATGGACGGATGGATCCCTCAGACGAACCGTCATCAGACACAGACTCCTTTACACCCCACAATTCTTATTCTCTTCCCCAATGTAGTAGAGGAACCTCTTGACCTGATGGCTGTTACCACCTACATGCAGTTTCTCAGAAGGCACATGGGAGACTCAAGCTGAGATTTGATCTGTTTTCTTGTGTGAAAATCCTTCTCTGTTCCACTCCACCATGAAGTAGAGTAACTCGTGATGCAATGGGCAAAAACTGCAGTATACCCAATTTCTCAAATCACAACCACAGAAGCCTAGAACTCCTTCATAGTCTCCTTGTGTGTCAGTTTCTGATAACTGAATGAATGCTCCATACAGTACCATACTGTTTGTATTTCTTATTGCTTGATATAAATTAAGTCCAAGACATAGTCAGTGACTTAGGAATATTCATGAATTTATCCTTTAACTTGTCAGAAGAAAACTGCTGTGAAAGTGATGACTACATCCTTGTATTTATAACTGTTAAAATGAAAATGAAAATGGCCAAACCGTGTACAAAAATGGCTGTAATTCCTTACTGGTTAGTGCTATATTTTTGTTAAGACTCTGTATTAAAGCTGAAAGTCTACACTACAAACACATCTTGATTGTTTCATTTCATCTCCGTTATGGTGGTGAACACAGGCAAAATTAGACACATGGCCTCTGTCCAAATACTTGTGGACCAGACTGCTAAGCAAACTATATTTAAAAGAGAATTTCTATTTCATATGATAGAATACAGTTGTTGTTTAATAGTAGTTGTGTGCATGAATGTATGTATACCACAGCATATAGCTGTGCCCTACATCATCTGACAGCACGAGCACTTCTGCAGCTACTGCAGTCACAATGGTTATAGGGCCAAATTCAAATTCAAGTTTATTAATTTATATAGCGCCAATTCAAGGCACTTCACACAGCATACGTACTGACGGGGACTAGAAGGAGAGAGCGTATCTCACCCATATTGGCATCTCTTCATTGGCTTCCTGTTAATTCTAGAATAGAATTTAAAATTCTTCTTCTTACTTATAAGGTTTTGAATAATCAGGTCCCTTCTTACCTTAGGGACCTCATAGTACCATATCACCCCAATAGAGCGCTTCGCTCTCAGACTGCAGGCTTACTTGTAGTTCCTAGGGTTTGTAAGAGTAGAATGGGAGGCAGAGCCTTCAGCTTTCAGGCTCCTCTCCTGTGGAACCAGCTCCCAATTCGGATCAGCTCGTTGACATTGACCCTATGCCATGACACTGACCCTATGTGTCTTTTTGCAAGGAATGTTTTCACAGTTTTTGCTCTATGGCAAGATGCATTATCATCTTGAAAAATGATTTCATCATCCCCAAACATCCTTTCAATTGTCCAAAATATCAACGTAAACTTGTGCATTTATTGATGATGTAATGACAGCCATCTCCCCAGTGCCTTTACCTGACATGCAGCCCCATATCATCAATGACTGTGGAAATTTACATGTTCTCTTCAGGCAGTCATCTTTATAAATCTCATTGGAACGGCACGAAACAAAAGTTCCAGCATCATCACCTTGCCCAATGCAGATTCGAGATTCATCACTGAATATGACTTTCATCCAGTCATCCACAGTCCACGATTGCTTTTCCTTAGCCCATTGTAACCTTGTTTTTTTTCTGTTTAGGTGTTAATAATGGCTTTTGTTTAGCTTTTCTGTATGTAAATCCCATTTCCTTTAGGCGGTTTCTTACAGTTTGGTCACAGACATTGACTCCAGTTTCCTCCCATTCGTTCCTCATTTGTTTTGTTGTGCATTTTTCGATTTTTGAGACATATTGCTTTAAGTTTTCTGTCTTGATGCTTTGATGTCTTCCTTGGTCTACCAGTATGTTTGCCTTTAACAACCTTCCCATGTTGTTTGTATTTGGTCCCGAGTTTAGACACAGCTGACTGTGAACAACCAACATCTTTTGCAACATTGCGTGATGATTTACCCTCTTTTAAGAGTTTGATAATCCTCTCCTTTGTTTCAATTGACATCTCTCGTGTTGGAGCCATGATTCATGTCAGTCCACTTGGTGCAACAGCTCTCCAAGGTGTGATCACTCCTTTTTAGATGCAGACTAACGAGCAGATCTGATATGATGCAGGTGTTAGTTTTGGGGATGAAAATTTACAGGGTGATTCCATAATTTTTTCCTCAGAATTGAGTGATTCCATATTTTTTTCCTCTGCTTGGTCTAAAAAAGTAACCGTTACTGACTGCCACAATCTTTTTTTCTTGATTTCTTATAGTGTTTCTTAAAGCCAGAAAGTTGCCATTTGAAATGACTTTAGTTTTGTGTCATGTCTGTGATCTGCTTTTTTTCTACAAAATTAAACAACTGAATGAACATCCTCCGAGGCCGGTGATTCCATAATTTTTGCCAGGGGTTGTATATCCATATAAACAATCCGCAGAGGGAAACTATCTGAACAAAAAGTGAACGTTTTGCCTAATTACTCCTAATGTCTGGGGTTAATGGGCTCTCACAGACGCATGGCCTTAGCAAACCAGTGAACGTAATGACCAGTCACTAATGAAAGCTCAAAACATCAATGATGGCACACAGCTGAAAGGCTTTCTGTCTGTTGCTGGCTCAGGTCTGGCAGAATCCTCATCAAAAAACTGCCCTGGCATGACAGAAATCTGTCACATTGTGGTTCAAGTGGTGGAGATTTTCCATATTCTCTTTCTAAAACACAGTCAGCAATAAGCTAAACTGCTTCAAATGTAATCCTGATAGATCCTGTTTGGCATTCAGTTAGGAGACTTCCACCTCTCCAAACACGTGCAGGAGAGATTATTAGGCTTTCTCAGCCGGTGTACTGTACGTTGGAGCACATGTATACCATGGTGCTGCTGAGTACAGATGCATGACAAGAAAGATGGATGAATGGAACGTTCTGCTGTCATTAGAGGACACAGCAAAGGCAGTAGTGACATTTAGAAGGCAAACGTTCAACACGGCACATAAAATTCTGTCAAAGTAAATCCTTTTGAAGATGTAAAAACTAACACTGCAGGTGTCGCTTTGCCGTCAAACTTACAGCGTGTTGACTTTCAAGCATGTCTTTTTGTGACTAAAGCTCATTCACAGGGCAGTTCTAACAGAAACAACATCAAAGGTACAATTGTATAGCACATGAATAGCAGCGTGCTTTGCTGTTTGTCCTTGGTTCCTCATATGAGATATGGAAAGGGCACATGGGAAGATGTGTAAAATGGATTAATGGAAGAAATACAATCCAGCAAAAAAAAAAAAAATGTGGGAAAACAGTTTTGAGAGATGAAGCTTGTTATGATCGCCTCCTCACACAATTCAATTCTATGAGGATGGAAAGTAAACTCTAATAATTTCAGTGTTGTAGCAATTCCCATTCATTTTTTAAAGCCATAAACAAAAAAGTTCAGTAATGTACAAATGGATTCTTAGCTGCTGCATCTAATGGATTTCTGCTATCAAGATGTGTGTCACTTCATTGCTTGTGTGACTGGTTTGCTGAACACAAAAATATTTTACAGTGTTTTGCGTCCTTGGACTGTCACATCAAGTCTGGGAGCATGTGCTGGTGCACACACCAACTACACAACAAGTCACCCCGTCTCCTCTTTGGCAACCACCCAGGCAGACCACCGGTCATTCCTCACTACCCGAAGGTAACAACTATCTCTCACAATCAAGTGATACATAGGTGTATCCTTGATCTTTTTCAGTTCCTGGGATCCTGAGCACAGAGGCACCTGTATGATGGATCGTGCTCAGGGAAACACACATCAAGGCCACTGTGTCATAGTTAACTTTCCTCACAATGTAAATGCACCTAACCTAAGTTACCCCAAGTATCAGATCATTTAACACACAATCATTCCAGCAGTACTTAAGGATTTCCTTGAGAGATCTAGGTCTAATGAAATCTAATTGTCACCTTAAGTTGCTGGTTAGATTCCAAGTCTCACAATCATACACTGTCAAATCACTACTCAATTTCCCTGAGGGAGTCTTCCCAAGGGATCTATAAAGTTCTGCCTAATCTGATCAAATCTAATCATATACTAAGACTGGACGCACCGGGACTCTGAAGAGTTGCAGGGCTCTATGCTTAGCCCTAGAGGTCAACTGCCATGCCAAACAAGCTGGTTGGCAGATCTACTTGTTGCATGGTGAGTACCAAATTTAACCAAATAATCCAAACATGTTGAGTATCTGCCAATACAGAGTCCCAATCTGATATTGCACTTGCAAAGAAACATGTTGCAAGCACATTAAAAAAAACAAACCATTATGCATGCTTGACAAGTTAACAGCTAACAGATATTTTATATGTGTATATAGACCTGCTCAAAAATGTCAAATGTTACAAAATCCTTTGGGCCACATGTCGTTCTTGTTCCACTAATAAAATAAAAGATCTGTGCCAAATTTGACTGTAATCAGACTTTATGGGCCCCCCACAAAGCAAAAATCTTCCCCAAAAAAGCAATGCAGTAATCCACTAATTCCAGTAATGTGACCAATCAACGACCACTTTTTGTGATTAGAAGCCATCACATGTACCTGTAAAAGAAAAATAATGGCATCAGAGTCTTCTCCCGTTAGGGTGACGTTGCCTTGCTTGTGGAGGGAGAGGAAAATGTGTCACTCTGGGGGACCTCTAAATCTTATCTGATTTACTTATCTGATGACAACTATTATTTTTTCACTATATAACATGAACAGACCTTATATATATATATATATATATATATATATATATATATATATATATATAAAAAATGTTCTTTTATTGCCCTTGACCCAATCAGAACTGAAACTTAAGAATTTCCTCTGCTACTAGCCATTTGTTCTTGCCTGGAGAAGAAAAAACAAAACAAAAAAAACATAAAAAACAAACAAACAAAAAAAAAACACATTACGTAAAACCTTTTGGTGACCAACAGGCCCGTGGTGACTTTTACATTTAACAGTGGTTGCATGTGAGGAAAACTGGTCCTGAATTGTGGACATCAGTGCCTTTTAAGAGGATTAGTGAGACAAACGTCCCTGTGACGACAGAAATACACACTTGCCAAATGAAGTAACCTACTTTGAAAAGACTGTGGAAATTACTGCTAACAGTGTTTGTTAAAGCATTTTAACACTTAATCTGATGACGGCAAACATGTTTTCTCTTAGGGCAGTTGTCACTTGGACTGAAAATGAAGAAATCCAATTATGACAGCGTTGGCATGGCGTATTGAAAATATTATATAATATATTGCATATTAGCAGAATATTAAAACATATCCACTCTCATAACTGCCTGTATAAATGGCTGTATTATCTATACAACAGCACAGGGAAGGGCGGCAGCATGGGAGATACTTTCAATAAATAGCAATTACAGACAGTGGTGGATGGCGAGCTGGAGCGAGGGAACTGCACCTCTGAGCCATTACTGCAGATAATGACATCAACTGAGCTCTCCTCCGGAGTGTAGCAATGTGTGACCGAAAAACTGATAAGAGCTTATAATTACATACATGACCCAGGGAGGAAAGGACCGGTGACAAGAGATAGAGGGAGAAATAATTAAAAGGGAATGAGAGTAAACACAGTAAACTTTGAGGAGCAACAGAGTTCAGACTCAAATGACGTGTTGAATATACATGTATAAAGGATAAAACAGTGGCACGTTGGATGGAATGTAACATGCATAAATTGGATCTTCAAAAAAAAAAAAAAAAAAAAAAAAAACTCAACAAAAATGCGTATACATATACTGGTGAAACAATGCCTCCTCACTCTCACCCTCTTGGCTGACCTGAGAACCTGATGCTGATGAGATCCTGGAGCCCTCAGGAGAGATGGGATGAAGACGGGGGAGAGGCAGAGGAATGCACAAGGTGACGAGGGGGGAGAGAGGTAGAGAAGTAATATTGTTGATAAAAGACACAGGGAGACATTTATAAGAAGAAGGACAAAGGAGAAGAATACAAATGAAAAGCAGAATCAGTGAGACCATCACATCCACCTTACGAGACAATTTATGCCCACATGAAAGCCTAGTTTGTCAATAAACAATTAAAGCAAATAGCATTCATCAAATGGCTGTCAGTACAGAAGGTAGAAGAGTTTGGCACCACCACAGGCCAAGCTATATCACAATGCACCCCGGCTGGTTTCTCCCAAGCGGTAAGCTTCAATGGGCTCAGATGAAGCCCCGCCGGTTCCAGTTCCTTGACTGACCGCTTTCGTGTGGAGTATTTTATTAAAAATCCATGGAACAATATGACTTGTTGCCTTCACTGTGCATGCGTTATTTCGGAGCGTCAGCAGAGTCTCAGAGTCTGACTCTCTACACCCAAAGCAATCAAAGGGAACACTGTGATTATTAACCATCAGATGACAAAGTAAAACCTCTTAAATCAT